>NC_091929.1:10000-236887 GCF_041260155.1 Ptychodera flava
CTTGGAATGTGCAAGGATTGAAAAACAAGTTGCATTCCTTTGATTTTGCAAACTTTGTTTTAAATTATGACATTATTACTTTTCTGGAGACGTGGGCTGATAAAGACTCACTGTTTGATAAGTGTTTTCCTGACTTTCATGTGTTCAATACTACAGGTAACAGAAAATCTGAACATGGGCGCTATCCTGGTGGCGTTTGTACCATTATAAGTAACAGGTTGATGCCGTATGTAACTCAAGTTAAATCAAATCTTCATGATTGTATTTGCTTACTTCTTAAGGGTTGTTTATTTTCATTAGAAAAACATGTTCTTTTTTGTAGCACGTACATTTCACCAAAGTACTCCACGACATATGATAGTCTGCCTTTGGCAGATGGCATAGAATTATTAGAAAATGAATTGTCCAGTATTCTTGCAGATTTACATGACGTTTACGTAATCATTACAGGTGATATGAATGCACGCACGGGTGAAGATCCTGACTACATCATCGATGACAGTACAGAGTACATAGTTGATTCTTCCTATTGTTATGCTAATGATTCCTTTCACATGCCCCGTGTATCTAAAGATAAAGTTGTTAATAGCTACGGCTGTTCCCTTCTTTCACTTTGCTGTACATATAATATACATCTTTTAAATGGTAGAATTGGCGATGACGCAAACAAAGGTGAATTTACTTGCATTGCAAATGCAGGTGCTAGTGTTGTCGACTACACATTGGTATCAACTGATCTGTTTCCAAATGTCATGTCATTTTCTGTGGAGATGCGTAGCGAATCAGATCATTTCCCTCTGTCATTTTCTTTCAAAGCAAACACTGCGGTCAATCCAACTTGTCAAAACCTGCAAAATTACACTGATGTATTGCGTAAATATGTGTGGTGTCCCGAGAAAGAAATTCAGTTTTCTAATCTTGTTAAAGAAAAACTGTCAAGTCATGGCCTTGAAGATGAAATTCTCAGTCCTTTTTCTGATGTAAATGATGTAGTTGTTGATTTCAGTGATATGTTAATACAAGTAGCTGATCAGTGTAATATGTGTAAAAGAGTTGCGCCAACAAAGTCATGTCATAGAGAGCAACCACCATGGTTTGACAGGGAGTGTGTTTTATTGAAACAGAAAAAGTATGATTTACTGAGACGGTTTAGAAACAGTGGTGGCACTACAGAGTTAACTTTATATAAAAAGGCTAGAGCTGATTTTAGAAAACTTTGTCGCAATAAAAAACGGTTATTTTTAAATGACGAAAGGGAGAAACTTTCAATTTGCTCATCAACAGATCCAAAGAGCTTCTGGGCAAGTGTAAGGCGTTTAGTTTCAACACGCCGATTTCAAAATAATGTTCCACCCCAGGTTTTTATGATTATTTCAGTAATTTATTCAAACAAAATGTTACTGTGGATGACGATTCCAATTTTTCAAGTTTTTCGCAAGAGCTTTCAGCTTGTGTAGACGAATTATTTGGGGGAGAGTGTGAAATAGGTTGTGATATTTTAAATGCTCTGATCACAAATAACGAGATAGAAATAGCCATACGAAAACTCAGAAATGGTAAATCAGCCGGTCCAGATGACATTTTGGGTGAATTTTTGGTAATGGTCTCATGTTAACGTCACGAAATCTGTGCGAATCTCCTGACAAAATAACGCACAAATCACGTGTTATCCTACCGCCCCCTCCCGGTCGTTGTTGCACAATTGAAGTACTTTGCAATCGCCCTCCCAGGTACATCCACTTGCGCACCTATCTCAGTGTGCTGGCGTATACACAGGGGTTGACGTACGAGTGCCGTACCTGACGTTCGCTGGCGACCATGTATCGTTTCGTCCACTGTAGGTCATCGTATGCCGCATGTACTTTACAATGCACATTATTGATCCTTATACGTAATTCATGCAGGGCATTTTACAGACATGTGCCTAACATTGATGTTAATCGTCTGATGTATGCGTGCCTCCCGATCACCCCACACACTACGTCACTATGAACAATCAATGACATGTATATGGTAAGCATAGGCGTGTGTGGATAGAGGGACTGTGGTCAATTTCAAGGCATTCAGAGTGGATACACAAGGACACTTTTCGTGGACGTGTATTGGTGTAGTCAAATACATCGGCAATACAGACACATTTACTCTGTCTGTGTAGTCAGACAGTGTATCCAATGGTCACACAGGTATTGATGTGGTCAATTCGACATCAATTACAAACACATCAAAACACTGCCCGTGTGATCAGTTTATTACAAATACATGAGTACAGTGTCTCATATGGTCACCTGTGTATTAGTGTAGTCAGGTAGACATCAAGTACAGATACATATGTACACTGTCTGTGTGGTCAGTGTCTCCACTGGTCACACATGTATTAGTGTGGTCAAGTTCATCTGTAATACAAATGCATTAGTACACTCTCTGTGTTGTCAGACAGTGTCTCCAATGGTCACCAATTTATTGATGTGGTCAAGTACATCTCCAATACAAATACATAAGTACTCTGTCTGTGTGGTCAGTGTCTCCAACGGTCACCCATGTATAAGTGTGGTCAGGAAGACATCAAGTACAGATACATATGTACACTGTCTGTGTGGTCAGTGTCTCCAATGGTCACCCATGTATTAGTGTGGACAAGTTCATCTCCAATGCAAATACATAAGTATACTAGTGTCTTTGTGGTCAGTGTCTCCAATGGTCACCCATGTATTAGTGTGGTCAAGTTCATCTCCAATACAAATACATTAGTACACTGTCTGTGTGGTCAGACAGTGTCTCCAATGGTCACACATGTATTAGTGTGGTCAAGTTAATCTCCAATACAAATACATTAGTACACTGTCTGTGTGGTCAGACAGTGTCTCCAATGGTCACCAATGTATTGGTATGGTCAGGTAGACATCAAATACAGCTACATATGTACACGTCTGTGTGGTCAGTGTCTCCAATGGTCACACATGTATAAGTGTTGTGAAGTTCATCTCCCATACAAATACATTAGTACACTGTCTTTGTGGTCAGACAGTGTCTCCAATGGTCACTCATGTATTGGTGTGGTCAAGTACAACTCCTTTACAAATACATTAGTACACGTACAGCCTGACGGTCAGTGTCTGCAATGGTCACACATGTATTAGTGTGGTCAGGCAGACCTCAAATGATGATACATAAGCACACAGTGTGTGTGGTCAGTGTCTCCAATGGTCACACATGTATTAGTGTGGTCAAGCTCATATCCAATACCAATACATTAGTACACTGTCTGTGTGGTCAGTGTCTCCGATGGTCACACATGTATTAGTGTGGTCAAGTTCATCTCCAATACAAATACATTTAGTACACTAGTGTCTGTGTGGTCAGTGTCTCCAATGGTCACCCATGTATTGGTGTGGTCAGGTAGACATCAAGTAGAGATACATAAGCACTGTCTGTGTGGTCAGTGTCTCCAATGGTCACCCATGTATTAGTGTGGTCAAGTTCATCTCCAATACAAATACATCAGTACACTGTCTGTGTAGTCAGACAGTGTCTCCGATGGTCACCTATGTATTGATGTGGTCAGATAGATATCAAATACAGACTATGTACAATGTCTGTGTGGTCAGTGTCTCCAATAGTCACCAATGTATTGATGTGATTAAGTACATCTGCTGTACACATACATCAGTACATAGTCTGTGTCAGAGATTGTCTCCAATGGTCACCCATGAATTGGTGTGGTCAGGTAGACATCAAATACAGATACATAAGTACACTGTCTGTGTGGTCAGTGTCTCCAATGGTCACACATGTATTAGTATGGTCAAGTTTATCTCCAATACAAATACATCAGTATACAGTCTGTGTAGTCAGACAGCGTCTCCAATGGTCACACATGTAATGATGCTGTCAATTAGACGTCTTATACGGATACATCAGTACACTGCATGTGTAGTCAGTTTCCCCCATGGTCACACATGCATTAGTGTGGTCAAGTTCATCTCCAATACAAATACATTAGTACTCTGTCTGTGTGGTCAGTGTCTCCAACGGTCACCCATGTATAAGTGTGGTCAGGAAGACATCAAGTACAGATACATATGTACACTGTCTGTGTGGTCAGTGTCTCCAATGGTCACCCATGTATTAGTGTGGTCAAGTTCATCTCCAATGCAAATACATAAGTATACTAGTGTCTTTGTGGTCAGTGTCTCCAATGGTCACCCATGTATTAGTGTGGTCAAGTTCATCTCCCATACAAATACTTTAGTACACTGTCTGTGTGGTCAGACAGTGTCTCCAATGGTCACACATGTATTAGTGTGGTCAAGTTCATCTCCAATACAAATACATTAGTACACTGTCTGTGTGGTCAGACAGTGTCTCCAATGGTCACCAATGTATTGGTATGGTCAGGTAGACATCAAATACAGCTACATATGTACACGTCTGTGTGGTCAGTGTCTCCAATGGTCACACATGTATAAGTGTTGTGAAGTTCATCTCCCATACAAATACATGAGTACACTGTCTTTGTGGTCAGACAGTGTCTCCAATGGTCACTCATGTATTGGTGTGGTCCAGTACAACTCCTTTACAAATACATTAGTACACGTACAGCCTGACGGTCAGTGTCTGCAATGGTCACACATGTATTAGTGTGGTCAGGTAGACCTCAAATGATGATACATAAGCACACAGTGTGTGTGGTCAGTGTCTCCAATGGTCACCCATGTATTGGTGTGGTCAGGTAGACATCAAGTAGAGATACATAAGCACTGTCTGTGTGGTCAGTGTCTCCAATGGTCACCCATGTATTAGTGTGGTCAAGTTCATCTCCAATACAAATACATCAGTACACTGTCTGTGTAGTCAGACAGTGTCTCCGATGGTCACCTATGTATTGATGTGGTCAGATAGACATCAAATACAGACTATGTACAATGTCTGTGTGGTCAGTGTCTCCAATGGTCACCAATGTATTGATGTGATTAAGTACATCTGCTGTACACATACATCAGTACATAGTCTGTGTCAGAGATTGTCTCCAATGGTCACCCATGAATTGGTGTGGTCAGGTAGACATCAAATACAGATACATAAGTACACTGTCTGTGTGGTCAGTGTCTCCAATGGTCACACATGTATTAGTATGGTCAAGTTTATCTCCAATACAAATACATCAGTATACAGTCTGTGTAGTCAGAAAGCGTCTCCAATGGTCACACATGTAATGATGCTGTCAATTAGACGTCTTATACGGATACATCAGTACACTGCATGTGTAGTCAGTTTCCCCCATGGTCACACATGCATTAGTGTGGTCAAGTTCATCTCCAATACAAATACATTAGTACTCTGTCTGTGTGGTCAGTGTCTCCAACGGTCACCCATGTATAAGTGTGGTCAGGAAGACATCAAGTACAGATACATATGTACACTGTCTGTGTGGTCAGTGTCTCCAATGGTCACCCATGTATTAGTGTGGTCAAGTTCATCTCCAATGCAAATACATTAGTATACTAGTGTCTTTGTGGTCAGTGTCTCCAATGGTCACCCATGTATTAGTGTGGTCAAGTTCATCTCCAATACAAATACATTAGTACACTGTCTGTGTGGTCAGACAGTGTCTCCAATGGTCACACATGTATTAGTGTGGTCAAGTTCATCTCCAATACAAATACATTAGTACACTGTCTGTGTGGTCAGACAGTGTCTCCAATGGTCACCAATGTATTGGTATGGTCAGGTAGACATCAAATACAGCTACATATGTACACGTCTGTGTGGTCAGTGTCTCCAATGGTCACACATGTATAAGTGTTGTGAAGTTCATCTCCCATACAAATACATGAGTACACTGTCTTTGTGGTCAGACAGTGTCTCCAATGGTCACTCATGTATTGGTGTGGTCCAGTACAACTCCTTTACAAATACATTAGTACACGTACAGCCTGACGGTCAGTGTCTGCAATGGTCACACATGTATTAGTGTGGTCAGGTAGACCTCAAATGATGATACATAAGCACACAGTGTGTGTGGTCAGTGTCTCCAATGGTCACATATGTATTGGTGTGGTCAAGCTCATATCCAATACCAATACATTAGTACACTGTCTGTGTGGTCAGTGTCTCCGATGGTCACACATGTATTAGTGTGGTCAAGTTCATCTCCAATACAAATACATTTAGTACACTAGTGTCTGTGTGGTCAGTGTCTCCAATGGTCACCCATGTATTGGTGTGGTCAGGTAGACATCAAGTAGAGATACATAAGCACTGTCTGTGTGGTCAGTGTCTCCAATGGTCACCCATGTATTAGTGTGGTCAAGTTCATCTCCAATACAAATACATCAGTACACTGTCTGTGTAGTCAGACAGTGTCTCCAATGGTCACCAATGTATTGATGTGGTCAAGTACATCTGCTGTACACATACATCAGTACATTGTCTGTGTCAGAGATTGTCTCTAATGGTCACCCATGAATTGGTGTGGTCAGGTAGACATCAAATACAGATACATAAGTACACTGTCTGTGTGGTCAGTGTCTCCAATGGTCACACATGTTTTAGTATGGTCAAGTTTATCTCCAATACAAATACATCAGTATACAGTCTGTGTAGTCAGAGAGCGTCTCCAATGGTCACACATGTAATGATGCTGTCAATTAGACATCTTATACAGATACATCAGTACACTGCATGTGTAGTCAGTTTCCCCCATGGTCACACATGCATTAGTGTGGTCAAGTTCATCTCCAATACAAATACGTTAGTACACTGTCTTTGTGGTCAGACAGTGTCTCCAATGGTCACCCATGTATTGGTGTGGTCAAGTACAACTCCTTTACAAATACATTAGTACACGTACAGCCTGACGGTCAGTGTCTGCAATGGTCACACATGTATTAGTGTGGTCAGGTAGACCTCAAATGATGATACATAAGCACACAGTGTGTGTGGTCAGTGTCTCCAATGGTCACATATGTATTAGTGTGGTCAAGCTCATATCCAATACCAATACATTAGTACACTGTCTGTGTGGTCAGTGTCTCCGATGGTCACACATGTATTAGTGTGGTCAAGTTCATCTCCAATACAAATGCATTTAGTACACTAGTGTCTGTGTGGTCAGTGTCTCCAATGGTCACCCATGTATTGGTGTGGTCAGGTAGACATCAAGTAGAGATACATAAGCACTGTCTGTGTGGTCAGTGTCTCCAACGGTCACACATGATTTAGTGTGGTCAAGTACATCTCCAATACAAAAACATTAGTGCACTGTCTGTGTGGTCAGACAGTGTCTCCAATGGTCACCTACGTATTGATGTGGTCAGATAGACATCAAATACAGACTATGTACAATGTCTGTGTGGTCAGTGTCTCCAATGGTCACCAATGTATTGATGTGGTCAAGTACATCTGCTGTACACATACAACAGTACATAGTCTGTCTCAGAGATTGTCTCCAATGGTCACCCATGAATTGGTGTGGTCAGGTAGACATCAAGTAGAGATACATAAGCACTGTCTGTGTGGTCAGTGTCTCCAATGGTCACACATGATTAAGAGTGGTCAAGTACATCTCCAATACAAAAACATTAGTGCACTGTCTGTGTGGTCAAACAGTGTCTCCAATGGTCACCTATGTATTGATGTGGTCAGATAGACATCAAATACAGACTATATGTACAATGTCTATGTGGTCAGTGTCTCCAATGGTCACCAATGTATTGATGTGGTCAGATAGACATCAAATACAGACTATATGTACAATGTCTATGTGGTCAGTGTCTCCAATGGTCACCAATGTATTGATGTGGTCAAGTACATCTGCTGTACACATACAACAGTACATAGTCTGTCTCAGAGATTGTCTCCAATGGTCACCCATGAATTGGTGTGGTCAGGTAGACATCAAATACAGATACATAAGTACACTGTCTGTGTGGTCAGTGTCTCCAATGGTCACACATGTATTAGTGTGGTCAAGTTTATCTCCAATACAAATACATCAGTAGACAGTCAGTGTAGTCAGAGAGCGTCTCCAATGGTCACACATGTAATGATGGTGTCAATTAGACATCTTATACAGCTACATATGTACACGTCTGTGTGGTCAGTGTCTCCAGTGGTCACACATGTATTAGTGTGGTCAAGTTCATCTCCAATACAAATATATTAGTACACTGTCTTTGTGGTCAGACAGTGTCTCCTATGGTCACCCATGTATTAGTGTGGTCAAGTTCATCTCCAATACCGATACATTAGTACACTGTCTGTGTGGTCAGTGTCTCCAATGGTCACACTTGTATTAGTGTGGTCAAGTTCATCTCCAATGCAAATACATTAGTACACTAGTGTCTGTGTGGTCAGTGTCTCCAATGGTCACCCATGTATTGGTGTGGTCAGATAGACATCAAGTACAGACTATGTACAATGTCTGTGTGGTCAGTGTTTCCAATGGTCACCAATGTATTGATGTGGTCAAGTACATCTGCTGTACACATACATCAGTACACAGTCTGTGTAGTCAGAGATAGTCTCCAATGGTCACTCATGTATTGCTGTGGTCAGGTAGACATCAAATACAGATACATATGTACACTGTCTGTGTGGTCAGTGTCTCCAATGGTCACACATATATTGATGTGGTCAAGTACATCTCCACTACACATACATCAGTACACAGTCTGTGTAGTCAGAGATCGTCTCCAATGGTCACCCATCTATTGGTGTGGTCAGGTAGACATCAAATACAGATACATAAGTACACTGTCTGTGTGGTCAGTGTCTCCAATGGTCACACATGTATTAGTGTGGTCAAGTTTATCTCCAATACAATACATCAGTACACAGTCTGTGTAGTCAGAGAGCGTCTCCAATGGTCACACATGTAATGATGCTGTCAATTAGACATCTTATACAGATACATCGACACTGCATGTGTAGTCAGTTTCCCCCATGGTCACACCTGTATTAGTGTGGTCAAGTTCATCTCCATTCAAATACATTAGTACACTGTCTTTGTAGTCAGACAGTGTCTCCAATGGTCACATATGTATTAGTGTGGTCAAGCTCATATCCAATACCAATACATTAGTACACTGTCTGTGTGGTCAGTGTCTCCGATGGTCACACATGTATTAGTGGTCAAGTTCATCTCCAATACAAATGCATTTAGTACACTAGTGTCTGTGTGGTCAGTGTCTCCAATGGTCACCCATGTATTGGTGTGGTCAGGTAGACATCAAGTAGAGATACATAAGCACTGTCTGTGTGGTCAGTGTCTCCAACGGTCACACATGATTTAGTGTGGTCAAGTACATCTCCAATACAAAAACATTAGTGCACTGTCTGTGTGGTCAGACAGTGTCTCCAATGGTCACCTACGTATTGATGTGGTCAGATAGACATCAAATACAGACTATGTACAATGTCTGTGTGGTCAGTGTCTCCAATGGTCACCAATGTATTGATGTGGTCAAGTACATCTGCTGTACACATACAACAGTACATAGTCTGTCTCAGAGATTGTCTCCAATGGTCACCCATGAATTGGTGTGGTCAGGTAGACATCAAGTAGAGATACATAAGCACTGTCTGTGTGGTCAGTGTCTCCAATGGTCACACATGATTAAGAGTGGTCAAGTACATCTCCAATACAAAAACATTAGTGCACTGTCTGTGTGGTCAAACAGTGTCTCCAATGGTCACCTATGTATTGATGTGGTCAGATAGACATCAAATACAGACTATATGTACAATGTCTATGTGGTCAGTGTCTCCAATGGTCACCAATGTATTGATGTGGTCAGATAGACATCAAATACAGACTATATGTACAATGTCTATGTGGTCAGTGTCTCCAATGGTCACCAATGTATTGATGTGGTCAAGTACATCTGCTGTACACATACAACAGTACATAGTCTGTCTCAGAGATTGTCTCCAATGGTCACCCATGAATTGGTGTGGTCAGGTAGACATCAAATACAGATACATAAGTACACTGTCTGTGTGGTCAGTGTCTCCAATGGTCACACATGTATTAGTGTGGTCAAGTTTATCTCCAATACAAATACATCAGTAGACAGTCAGTGTAGTCAGAGAGCGTCTCCAATGGTCACACATGTAATGATGGTGTCAATTAGACATCTTATACAGCTACATATGTACACGTCTGTGTGGTCAGTGTCTCCAGTGGTCACACATGTATTAGTGTGGTCAAGTTCATCTCCAATACAAATATATTAGTACACTGTCTTTGTGGTCAGACAGTGTCTCCTATGGTCACCCATGTATTAGTGTGGTCAAGTTCATCTCCAATACCGATACATTAGTACACTGTCTGTGTGGTCAGTGTCTCCAATGGTCACACTTGTATTAGTGTGGTCAAGTTCATCTCCAATGCAAATACATTAGTACACTAGTGTCTGTGTGGTCAGTGTCTCCAATGGTCACCCATGTATTGGTGTGGTCAGATAGACATCAAGTACAGACTATGTACAATGTCTGTGTGGTCAGTGTTTCCAATGGTCACCAATGTATTGATGTGGTCAAGTACATCTGCTGTACACATACATCAGTACACAGTCTGTGTAGTCAGAGATAGTCTCCAATGGTCACTCATGTATTGCTGTGGTCAGGTAGACATCAAATACAGATACATATGTACACTGTCTGTGTGGTCAGTGTCTCCAATGGTCACACATGTATTGATGTGGTCAAGTACATCTCCACTACACATACATCAGTACACAGTCTGTGTAGTCAGAGATCGTCTCCAATGGTCACCCATCTATTGGTGTGGTCAGGTAGACATCAAATACAGATACATAAGTACACTGTCTGTGTGGTCAGTGTCTCCAATGGTCACACATGTATTAGTGTGGTCAAGTTTATCTCCAATACAAATACATCAGTACACAGTCTGTGTAGTCAGAGAGCGTCTCCAATGGTCACACATGTAATGATGCTGTCAATTAGACATCTTATACAGATACATCGACACTGCATGTGTAGTCAGTTTCCCCCATGGTCACACCTGTATTAGTGTGGTCAAGTTCATCTCCAATTCAAATACATTAGTACACTGTCTTTGTAGTCAGACAGTGTCTCCAATGGTCACCCATGTATTAGTGTGGTCAAGTTCATCTCCAATACCGATACATTAGTACACTGTCTGTGTGGTCAGTGTCTCCAATTTTTTTTTTTGGTGAGATCAAATACGGTGGCTGCGTGAGGCCATTATACTGGGTATTAGGATTTTTTTTATGTCCACAGCCATACAAGGACATGGATGTATTTTCATATTATGTAATAGATATGCATGTCAATTTGTTTCACAATCCGCTGCAATGTGGCTGCCTTTTTAAGTTGCATTTTGTTCATGTACAGAGCCATAACTCAAACATATTTCCACCAATATCATTCAAAGTTGGTAGAAGGACAGTGATGTATTGCTATACATACGCACATCAATTTGTTTCGCGATATGTAGTAGTATTATGTCAATCATTGAATTTTCGTAATTAGGCTACATTGGTTATATGTTTTCACCACCATAGAACTCGGTCATTCTCGGCCATTAAAGGGACAAATTCGGCCATTTTTCATGAATTTTGTTTGATATGAGATACTACTCATATTGTTTAACATGTTGAAAGATAATGAATGAATGGGTGACCATGCATACATTCGACCCCAGCTTTTGACACTATACATGAAACCATCGTGAAAATGAATTAACGTTCATTCAGTCGTCTAAAACCGGGGTCGAATATATCCATCTTCACCCATTTATTCTGTATCTTTCAACATGTCAAACAATATAAGAGGTATCTTGCATCAAACAAAATTCATGAAAATTGGCCGACTTTGACCCTTTAAGCCCCATCTGTATCGCAGTATTTTTAATCACAGACCTTATTAATGAACAGTACTCTATTCTCTCCGAGGACTTCTAATTAAAGTACCCATTACCAAGTGGGGACTGTGTCATCAATGATGACTTGTTTTGAATGATTTAAAGAACTCGATGGAAAAGTAATGTGTAAGACAGGGGAACAGAGTTAGTTTAATTCTTCCGTTGTTTCCAAGTTGTTTCATTTATTGAACATTATGGTGCATATTACATGGCAAAACTGGCTTTTTGTCACAAGTCACTGTGAGGCAGATGTTCTTATTTTTCCCAACTTCCATAGATAATTAATTCCATAGACACACTGTCATGAGTCCCATGATGTACGCAACATAGCATAAAAACACACACCTTCACAAAATGTCTGCCGGTAGAAAAGTAACCGTTCTCTTCATAAAATTATCTTTTTAAAATTACCTGTACCCAGTTATATATATGTTTTTCATATTTCCAGCAGTATCATAGCATTGTATTTCAAGCTTTCTTAAGTACTGTAGTTGCCACTTATTCCTTTGATCGAAGTGTACCATACCATGGTCACTTGTTTCTTCTGGGAGTACACATATTATAAATGACATTGCAGTTGGTATGCATGGCAGCTGAACAAAGTATGTTGTCAGAATTCAATCACTGTTGACAAACTTTGCAAATTTTTTGTTGGGACTAAAGGGTATAATTTTAAAACTACTTTATTTGATTTGACTTACCCACATTTTTCATTTGTCATTTACCGAAAGTATGAGGTGGAATACTTGCCAATCACAGTATATTTTACATGGATCTTCACCAAGATATGTTCAAAACCACCTTTCAAAGAGTTGCCTCATTATATCAAAAGTCAAGGGTACCTTCAGTAAGTCAAACACACAGGCTTTGTCTGCACTATGGGAACTCTTTACCCTAAACCAGTTACATTTAAAAGATATACAAGTTAACCAAAAATAGCAATATATACATAGTTATCCACTTTGAACATTCTGTACATTCATACATCATTCACACACTCTGATATGTTTCTGATAAGATTACTTGCAAAGTGTTGTATTGTCATTTTCTGTCTGTCAAAAAAAATATCATGAAGTTGGTCGGCAAGAAGTATGGCTGAAGAGTACGTATGATGTAAATGTTTTAGTGATATGCTTCCCTGTCTTGTAAAAACCTTTGAAATATGCTCAGAACGCTTTGTACAACATTGAAAGTAGTCCAATGCAACTATATGTATTGAGAGCAGCTAATTATAGCTAACATCAGCACCACTTCAGTTTTATTTTCCATCTTGTAGAGATTGTCAGATATTTTGTGAGAGTTCTATATATTGGAAATAAAGCACAGGTTAACCGCTGTCCTCGTCTGGCATTGTATATTCATTCAGTTTTACATTATTTAAATCAATATTGCATTCAAAAATATTTACATGCAAACTGTCAATAAGTCTTTGATGTCAATCACTCATTACAATACTGTGCATGCTGGTTTACTTCATTTTGTATTTTTAGCTCACATTGTGATATGTAGATAAAACCAGAGCAAACCGCAGCACTTACCATCTTAGTATTTGGTGAACAGGTGCAACAAGGAGTGGAGATGTGAATTTGTTCAAATGTACATGTCAGTGCCAAAAATATGCTAATGAGGCAAAAAGAGGAAAATCCAGCATATTGTAAAACCCTGTAACCACTAGCCAAGTGTGGTTGAAACTTGCTATGCAGATTCCTTGTGAACACTTCAGCAAGATTTTTTCACATTGGTTGAAATTGTGATAGTTGTATTTTTAAGGGCAATATTTCCCGTCTTTGAGTCAAATAATCTTCTCAGGAAGTCTTGTCACCCCATTGCCTTGAAACGTGGTACGTATAATGGTGCTAGGATTTGGCCTCTATCAGATTCAAATTATGCATTTACCTACAACCTACAGGCAATATTAGTTGAGTGTATTTGAATGTGGATGAATATTCATATTTGTATTTTTATGACAAATCTCCCAGTTTTTGTTAAAAATCACATTTTATTGTGTTGAAACTTGCCATGCATGTTACCAGGGATAAACTTAGTTAAGTATACTCGTTTTGGCCTGCCATATTAAACCAAACGTGAGCCAAGTATCATTGACGCTATGTTTATGATTTGCCATTTTGACTTGCTACATGATGACTTTCCCACCATCCCTACAGACAATTGCTATTTTCCTAGGAAACTAACAATTAAGTATTAGCTGAAGACTACTTGTTTTTCTTCAATTGTTAACATTACACAAATCCTTGTCCCTGTCATTTATAAGGCAGACAGTGCCAGGGGACTGATATTCTTACTCCCAAATTTTTACAATATCTTTTTCATCTATCACTTGTGGAGGGTCATTTTAAAGCTCATGGTGTAAATTAAGTTTTCATGGGCTTAAACTTTTTAATCCAGAATTTAACTATTTCCCACATTCTTAACACAGGTGGTGGCCATTTTTAATTTCAAATTGCAACAAATATTGGGAAATTTGTTTCACTAGTACAAAATTAAGAGTGGTTACCCCTAATTTTTGTTCTCGATTTTGAAAGTTTAAAGTCACCTTAGGAAAAGTTTGAGCAAGTTTTTCTTTCATAATTACTGATGAAATCTCTATACTTGTCAATCCCTTCTCCTGTTCTAATAGTCCATAATCAACATTTAGAGCCATGTGTTTGGTCTACAGTGTGATAGTGACAGGGTAAAAGCCCAAAATTGTTGATAATACATACATCTTACAGGACCATACAAATCATGCAAAAGTATATATCTTCACCCTTGAACATTTTGCCAACTTCGAATCAGTATGACTGAAAGTCAGAGTGAGCTGTGCGTGTTGCTCCTGTAAAATTCATCTGCCAAGGCCCAATTCTTCCCTTCCAGAACAACCCTGGTGCAATGGTCTTCAATTCATTTTCAAACTATTGACAGGCAGTGTACAAAAGCATCTGTGATAGGTGCATGTACTAAATTATTTTTTTATAGAAAACTTTATTGGCATTTCTGTAATCATATTAACAATGTCAAACTAGTTAATTTTACACCTTAATTGTTCTTCATGTTGATAAAGAAACCTAGTTTCTTTTCAAAAGTAGTGCACCTCAGTTTACCACTTTTACAGTAAACATGTAAGTAATTTGTACTGAAAAAACTAATACACATTGTCAAAAAAACCATAGCTGTACCCAAATTGCAGATTTAATGTCAAAAAATGATGCTGATGTGTACTTCAACCTGAGAAAAAGGGAAGCAAATAAAATCACACAGAAAGTTCATCAACAAGGTGTGTTGCTAATTGCTTTTACTGTTGGTTAGCTATCCTTTATAGACAGCAAAAGTAGCGAGCACAAGTATCAAATTTAATAATTTAAAATTGTTGCATGTTATTTGATCTCCTTAGATAACAGCCTGGGCTCAAAATTAGAGGTAGTCCCATGCACAGCAGTTCTCTATGGGAAGTTAAATATGAGGGAAGAATGAACAAACTAACAAACAACATCTTGTGGCGGGATAAACATTTACTCTTTGCTGCATTACCTACTTTCTTTAGTGTTAAAAAATCAAAAATGTTCTCAAACAAAAGCATTTGGGCTTCTCAACACATCCTATACATTGGTGAAATAATTATTTTTTTTCATTACTTCATACTTAAAGTCCAAAGTCAGCTCTAGCATTGATAACCCAAGAGAGTCAACTATCAATACACTTTAGTGAGAGCAAACTGACACAGCTGTTGATACAAGAACAAACGTTCAGAAAAGTCAAACAAAAGTTACAGCTACTGACCCCTTAACTTGTTACCTCTAAAAACACATTCATACAATGAACGCCGGAGAAAACGATAGACTTACTTTTAAAAACCTTTATTGAAAACCCATGTATATTTCAATACAGTATCATAATACAGTATCATACAGTCCCATGTACAATTTTCTATTCTCTGATTAAATTCCATCTTTACTGTGATTTAATTCAGTCCTTGTCTATTTGTGATTTAATTCCATCTGTGTTTATTTGTGATTTAACTCCGTCTTTCTCCTTTCTGCATTGCGTTGGTTAGATGAGTATGATGGTGGTCATTTATGATACATTTGTATAGTCTGAAGTCATCTGCAATAGAACAATAGTTTGAGTACGCAATATTCATCTTATGGTGGATGGCTTCCAACCCACTTTCCTCAAAGAAACCCAACCCCACTCTGGTAGCTTTAAGGCCATCGTCTGGGCTAATGTCGGTCAAAATGCTCAAAAAATCAAATTTTATTTTTTTCCTTCATTGTCACCCTCGACATGTATACTTTCAAATAAGCTATATCATTCTTCAAAAAATATTAACTAAAATCGAGAAAAATCGCGTTTTTTTCCCACTGATTCCTGGTCAAATTTTATTTAGTCTAATTATATATTCAAAACAGGTAAATCGCTATTTTTGGTTGCCTAAAAACTTTGTTGAGTTATGGCATCATGTATGAAGTAGTGACCATTTGCTTGCTTATTGAAGCAGCTTTTTCAGAGGTAAAAATATGGCGTTGTGGAAATTGTGAGTTTGAGACTAATTGCAGTCTAAAAAAGCCAGATCAATGAGTAATCGGGAAGAAATTTGCAACAAATGATTCTGTTTTATATTTTGTGTGGATATTACTGTAAGGCATATGAAGATTTTCATTCAGGTTAGAGCAATTAAACCAGAAAACAAACCATATTAGACGTTATGGTGTCCATATACATAACAAGTAAAGAATCTCACATGAATTTCATTATCATGCTGATTATAAAATCAAAGTTTTTTTGATAATTAACAGTTCATTTTTCACTTAGAAAGCAATTACAACCAGGCTTTTGTAAATAGAATTCTAACTGACAATTTAAACTTGTCGAATACCCTATTTTGAGGTCGTAAACTTTGCATGAAGTATGAGTATCACCTTTATGTTGTAAACATTTCAATCCAATACTCCTAACAATTGTGTTTTGTACTGCATTCGTTTCTTGTGGCAGTAATAACTCTTGAAAGAATGGTTGGAATGCAATGAAAATCAGCCAACATATGTGAAATTAAATACTTTACAAAATAAACCTCAAAAAACAAGGTCATCCAATCATGTCATAGAAGAAACTTGACGGAAAGTTGTGAAATTTATTAATTTTTCAATCTTACCGAGATGACTATGATTTAATTTATATTGACATCTTATACAGTCATAGATTTAGGTTCATATTGTAATACATATACATCTGAATGCTACAGAAAAAATTCGGTTGTTGTATGACTTTTCGTTCAATAGATATCTTTGCCACAAATTTCCTCATATTTTTAACCCTGAAATTGTCGCCATGCCAACCGAATATCCGGTTTTCCCCCTGCACTGCATTTTACCATCTACTGCAACAAAAGGATGACAAAATCTGAAAAAAAGGTACTACACGGTTAGTGTTCTAAAATAGCCCAGACAATAGCCTTAATTTGATCTAGTGTGTGGCATTCTAGAATGTGCAGTTTTGGAAATATGGGCTTTTGGAAAATTTTCTCTGTAATACTCCAAGAGAGCAGGAATATTGACGCCTGGAAAGGAAAGTGAAAAATAGCGCCAATGGCACTTGATCACAACTGGCACATTGTGAAACTACTCTATCTCTGGGTACACCTGTACATGAAATACTGAATGGGTAGGTGCTGCGGGTTTGGAGTTTGTCAGTAAATGCACACAGAAAACAAAGTCCCGAAGTAGCGAATTCCAGCCATTTTCAAACCACACTGTTTGTCATTAGGGTAAGCAATATTCGCAAAAATCACATTTCCAGGCTGATAGACTATGTTTTACGAAATCACACGTCCTTATTACAAAATAAAACGATCTTTGTCTTTAAATCAATGCGCAAGTAAACAGGTCCAGCAGCTAGTTATGTCATCAAGTCTGTAATGTTAAGGGTCATAACAAAAGTGAGAAATCTAAAACATTAAATATGTTGTTTTTTATCAATTTTATTACCAAAAGCGCATGACAATCTCTGATACTTTGAATCAGCCATCCTGCATATTTGTAACATTCATCAAAACCTCATTTCTGTTACACAACTCATTAAATAGTCCACAATGCAGGATTGGTGTACATTCCAAAACTACATATATGAAAGACTCCTAAAATCAATTATTTAAAGGGGGGTTAGAAATTTCCCAAAACTATCTAACTGGCACTCCGTTTGGCTCCATTTTTCGGAATTGGAACCTTGGAACCAGTCTATGTATCGGTATCAAATATCAACGCAGTCTGTTCAGCAGTTTTTGACTTTTTGTCGTTTACGGAAATGGACGACATCAAACACCGGTTGAAACCACCTCTATATCACAACTTCCAGTTGTGATAAAAAAATTAGAACACGTCCTCTGTGTTTGATTTGACTTTGATGTGTGACTATTTCATAACACAATAGACAAACCTGTATACTCTATATATGAGACATTCAAAACATAAAGCCAAAGTCCCTGAAGCTACTATAGACATGGATACAAAATTAAGTATTTCCTGACTGTATGAAATTATCTCACTAAGGTCATCCTAGGGACCTGTAAACCAAATATTAAAGCTGTCCGACCAGCGGTTTTGAAAAAACAAGTGACCCAACAGGTGACAGAGCTCTGCTGTGTTATGTAGAGAATAACTTTTTGTGACACATGTATTGATGAAGAAGGTGGATATGTTTGATAGCTCATTTCAGGATGGCCCGACCAAAAATGGCAAAATTAGCTGCAAAAATACAAAATTGATGATTTCATCATAATTTCAATATATTACATTAAGATAAAGCCTAGGAACCTGTATACCAAATATCAAAGCTATAAGATGAGTAGCTTTTGAGAAACAAATATTTTGACAAAAATGGCAAAAATTTACCCAAAAATACAAAAATTGAAGATTTCACGAAAGTTAAATATATCACACTATAACACAACCCCTTGGAACCTGTATGCCAAAAATCAAAGGCATCATCAGACAAGTAGTTTTTGAAAAACACATTTTTGGACCAAAAATGGCGAAAATTGCACCAAAAATACAAAATTGCAGATTTTGTCATATATTCAATATGTCATATTAACTTCATCTGTAGGAACCTGCATACCAAATATCAAAGCTGTCATACGAGCGGTTTTGATGAGATAAAGTTTTGACCAAAAATGACAAAAAAATTCCTTAAAAATACAGATTTGCATATTTCATCACAATTGGAACAAATCTAAATTGGGTAAACCCTAGGGACCTGTACAACAAATAACAAAGCTGTCTAACCAGCGGTTATGAAGAAGAATATTTTTTACCAAAAATGTCCTTTTTTTGCTAATTTGCATATTTTCAACAATATCAAAAAATTAAAAAAAGGTTTCTCAAAATCATATTTTTCATCTACAAAAAAAATATCAAATCAGTAAGTACTGTGGTTCTCAAGATATTTGAGTGGACGGACGCCTCACAAATGGACATACATAGTACATGTACATACATACAGACTGACGACGGACGCCGGACAGATACCCATCCCAATAGCTTCTATAGACTATAGTCTATAGTAGCTAACAAATACAGTCATTGGGTTGACTAACCATGCTAAACCATAAACCCTGGAAGTAGAATCATTATGAGGGTACTGAGAATGTGATAGAGATAAACTGCTGTAAAAGGTCATATAACAAACTTTTAAAGTAGTTTGTCAAAATGCAAACTTACTTACTTTGACTTTTCACGAACAAGAACTTTGTTCGCCTAATTTAAGCAAAACGCAAGAAAATTCTGCACAGGTTAAAATTGACAATAATAATAACAACAACAATGACAATAAGAATAAGCATATGAGTAAAATATGTGAATTCGTGAACAACAGCTTGACCTCAAGTTTTCAATATCAGTCGCAAACTACTGTGGACTATTTCTTTTATTGCAGCTGAAATATTACCAAAACTCATTAACATTTCATTTTCAGGCTTTATATGTATTTGGATAAATCAAAGTAACACTAATATTTTACTGCTCACTGACTTTCATTAATTTCCTATAAAAATAGTCCACAGTAATATGAGACAGCTTTCTATAGTGACTGAAATGTAAAACAAACATTGCAAAGTTAGTCCCATACAATACTTGAGTAGCCACCGAGTATAGTGATTTCCTCCTGGGATAACTCTCTGCTAAGAAAGTAAGTACTATGGCAGGCTCCAAACAATTGCAGCAGTGGTTTGTACTTGTTGCTTATCCTCTCAGCTTCTGGAATCAGCTTTTTACAGACAGGTTCAGGTCATTCCACCACACTGTTACACAATAAGTTGATGTTTTCTGTCTAAATGTTGGGTAAAATAAAATGAAATTAGCCTGTTCATTTGCACAAGCCTTTTATGAAGAAAGGTTTCAGAGCTGCAGAATGATAATTGCAGCAACAACTTAAACCTATTTGGGCAAAAATGCATGCAAACAGAAATATAAAAAAATGACATTCATGCAGAATTGATCGGCTGCAACACAACTGACAAAGCTATCAAATTCTGTGGCATTTCAAAATGAAAATGAAAATATAATGTAACGAGTAAGGAGCACTATTTTTTTACAATGGTATAACAAGGCATGCATGAGAACTAATTGTTGCAAATAATAATAACCTGGAAGCATTTATTGACATGGTTTCCGACAAATGACCTGCTATGATAGGCTTGACTGTGTACATTAAATCTATGCAATGTCCTGTCAAGATGTTTCACAATAAATCCAGCTTCCTTTGGTTATTTTGACTTGATCACAGCTGCTTCTTCTCTCTGCAAAGAAACACTCTCTCTATTAATGGGACAGTAGCAGTAAATCTTGATGATACCATGTATCTACTCCCCAATGCATTCTGACATGCCCAGTGCACAGCTTGTCAACTCATTAAGTATATGTGCAAATTGGAATGCTATTTCTTCAGAGGTAAACGTTAGTCTGGACTAAAATTTACTGGTCATCAATAACAATGCTCTCCATAAATATACAAGCAGTACTGACAAGGTGAATTACGAAGCATTTCTATATGCTTTAGGGAGAAACACAGAACAAAAATCAAAGCAATCATCAAAATGTAAACAGCTACTGTTGCTATAATAATGTACGATGAAAAAATAGGCCTACTCAAGAATAAGTCTATGTACTCACATCTGCATTGTTCTATGTACACTGCAGCACTGAAAACATGTAATTGCAGTACAAACAAAAGCATGTGATGCGAGAAGGAATACATGTATTTCTATGTATTTCAATTCACATTTTTGTTTGTCTTACTGTCCTTTTAATTCAAGGCTAGGCCTATTATAAACACAAACAAACACTACATGCATACAACAAACAGCTGACATATAAAATGTATTAGCGGTAACCTTTTCTTTAGCATTTTCTAGTGGCCTATTCTTTTTCTCTTTTAGCCTCCTAATAGTTGCCAAAGATGATTGTGAAGTGTAGTCATCATTATCGCCACTATCACTGTCATCTTCATGGTCATCCATCAGAAGCCTTTCAATTTGCTCACAAACAGCTGCAGTCTTCATCCATACTGGCATTCTGTTCTAGTGTGAAAGCATCTTCTAACATTGACACATATATGTCAAAGTTACCAGGCTTTAGCAGAGGCTCGTGTATGCCATCATCCTTGTACTGATGGCAAAATATCTGTTGATCAAGAGCAGCACACTCTTGTTCAAGGAGATTAAAAAACCGCAAGAAGATGCCAAGACTCAGATGAAGCCCTGGGACAGCCAACTAAGTGATTGAGAAAGTGTAAACATTGAGTTACAGGACTGCTAATGGCAGGATATCTGTAAAGAAAAAAGAAAAAAGTCACTTACAAAAGCTAGATTTGCAAACCCTGTGTAATGGTACATCAAACACCTGAGTGCTAATACAGTTATGGAACTTGGCAGCATCACATCTCTTGCTTCCAGCTTTAACATGGTCCGCATGGTCTTTCTTTATCTCTTCTAAGGTTCTCTTCTTAACCTCCCCTCTTTCACAGGGGGTAACTTGGCATATGCTTTGGTTGTGTAGCACCACAAACAAAAGAACTTCCCTGTCAATATCAGAACACACTGAAATTGCATAAAAAGGTATCACAACTCCAAAAGCACAATTGATTACTTGATTAAAGGGCAGATACTATAAATTATGGGGTTTTTTTAACTTTCACTGTTGCTTTCACACTTATGGGTCTGCATGATGGTTCGTGACACACAACCGGTACATGTAGATACTGTATTAGTCTGTAAAGAAATAAGGTCAGTATCAGTCTCTTGAGTAAACATCCAGATGACAAGAAATAATCTTTAGATATTACAACACTTGCAGGTAAATTACTACTACAGGTAATTAGTTATATAAAAGCTTACCACTGGCATCTGACAGGCCTTACAGGGTTGCAATATATGCAAAATCTCCAAGATATATAATGTCTGCCTGGCCACATCAATACATGTGTGACCATTGGAGACACTCTCTGACTAAACATACTGTGTACTGATGTATCTGTATTTGATGTCTACATGACCACACTAATACATATGTGACCATTGGAGACACTGCGACCACACAGACAATGTACATATGTAACTGCATTTGATGTCTACCTGACCACATCAATACATGGGTGACCATTGGAGACACTGACCACACAGACAGTATATATGTATCTGTATTCGATGTCTCCTTGACCACACCAATACATGGATGACCATGGGAGACACTGACCAGACAGACAGTGTACTAATGTATTTGTATTGGAAATGAACCTGACCACACTAATACATGTGTGACCATTAGAGACACTGACCACACAGACAGTGTACTAATGTATTTGTATTGGAAATGAACTTGACCACACTAATACATGTGTGACCATTGGAGACACTGACAACACAGACAGTGTACTAATGTATCGGTATTGGATATGAACTTGACCACACTAATACATGTGTGACCATTGGGGAAACTGACTACACATGCAGTGTACTGATGTATCTGTATAAGATGTCTAATTGACAGCATCATTACATGTGTGACCATTGGAGACACTCTCTGACTACACAGACTGTGTACTGATGTATTTGTATTGGATATAAACTTGACCACACTAATACATGTGTGACCATTGGAGACACTGACCACACAGACAGTGTACTTTTGTATCTGTATTTGATGTCTACCTGACCACACTAATACATGGGTGACCATTGGAGACACTGTCTGACCACACAGACAGTGCACTAATGTTTTTATATTGGAGATGTACTTGACCACACTCATACATGTGTGACCATTGGAGACACTGACCACACAGAAAGTGTACATATGTATCTGTACTTGATGTCTACCTGACCACATCAATACATGGGTGACCATTGGAGTCACTGACCACACAGACAGTGTACTAATGTATTTGTATTGGAGATGAACTTGACCACACTAATACATGGGTGACCATTGGAGACATTGTCTGACCACACAGACAGTGCACTAATGTTTTTGTATTGGAGATGTACTTGACCACACTAAAACATGTGTGACCATTGGAGACACTGACCACACAGACATTGCCTATGTATCTCTACTTCATGTCTACCTGACCACATCAATACATGGGTGACCATTGGAGACACTATGACCACACAGACACTAGTGTACTAATGTATTTGTATTGGAGATGAACTTGACCACACTAATACATGTGTGACCATTGGAGACACTGACCACACAGACAGTGTACTAATGTATCGGTATTGGAGATGAACTTGACCACACTAATACATGGGTGACCATTGGAGACACTGTCTGACCACACAGACAGTGTACTAATGTATCTGTATTGGAGATGAACTTGACCACACCAATACATTGGTGACCATTGGAGACTATCTCTGACTACACAGACTGTGTACTGATGTAGGTGAACAGCAGATAAACTTGACCACATCAATACATTGGTGACCATTGGAAACACTGACCACACAGACATTGTACATACGGTAGTCTGTACTTGATGTCTATCTGACCACAACAATACATGGATGACCATTGGAGACACTGTCTGACCACACAGACAGTGTACTAATGTATTTGTATTGGAGATTAATTTGACCACACTCATACATGTGATGTGTGACCATTGGAGACACTGTCTGACCACACAGACAGTGCACTAATGTTTTTGTATTGGAGATGTACTTGACCACACTAAAACATGTGTGACCATTGGAGACACTGACCACACAGACAGTGTACTTATGTATCTCTACTTGATGTTTACCTGACCACACCAATACATGGGTGACCATTGGAGACACTGACCACACAGACACTAGTGTACTAATGTATTTGCATTGGAGATGAACTTGACCACACTAATACAAGTGTGACCATTGGAGACACTGACCACACAGACAGTGTACTAATGTATCGGTATTGGAGATGAACTTGACCACACTAATACATGGGTGACCATTGGAGACACTGTCTGACCACAAAGACAGTGTACTAATGTATTTGTATTGGAGATGAACTTGACCACACTAATACATGTGTGACCATGGGGGAAACTGACTACACATGCAGTGTACTGATGTATCTGTATAAGATGTCTAATTGACAGCATCATTACATGTGTGACCATTGGAGACGCTCTCTGACTACACAGACTGTATACTGATGTATTTGTATTGGAGATAAACTTGACCATACTAATACATGTGTGACCATTGGAGACACTGACCACACAGACAGTGTACTTATGTATCTGTATTTGATGTCTACCTGACCACACCAATAGATGGTTGACCATTGGAGACAATCTCTGACACAGACTGTGAACTGATGTATGTGTACAGCAGATGTACTTGACCACATCAATACATTGGTGACCATAGGAGACACTGACCATCAGACATTGTACATAGTCTGTATTTGATGTCTATCTTACCACATCAATACATAGGTGACCATTGGAGACACTGTCGGACTACAAAGACAGTGTACTAATGTATTTGTATTGAATATGAACTTGACCACACTAATACATGTGTGACCATAGGGGAAACTGACTACACATGCAGTGTGCTGATGTATCTGTATAAGATGTCGAATTGACAGCATCATTACATGTGTGACCATTGGAGACGCTCTCTGACTACACAGACTGTGTACTGATGTATTTGTATTGGAGATGTACTTGACCACATCAATATATGTGTGACCATTGGAGACACTGACCACACAGACAGTGTACTTATGTATCTGTATTTGATGTCTACCTGACCACACCAATTCATGGGTGACCATTGGAGACAATCTCTGACACAGACTATGTACTGATGTATGTGTACAGCAGATGTACTTGACCACATCAATACATTGGTGACCATAGGAGACACTGACCACACAGACATTGTACATAGTCTGTATTTGATGTCTATCTGACCACATCAATACATAGGTGACCATTGGAGACACTGTCTGACCACACAGACAGTGCACTAATGTTTTTGTATTGGAGATGTACTTGACCACACTTAATCATGTGTGACCATTGGAGACACTGACCACACAGACAGTGCATATGTATCTCTACTTGATGTCTACCTGACCACACCAATACATGGGTGACCATTGGAGACACTGACCACACAGACACTAGTGTACTAATGTATTTGTATTGGAGATGAACTTGACAACACTAATACATGTGTGACCATTAGAGACACTGACCACACAGACAGTGTACTTACCCCGGCGAAATGTCAACTGTGGTGTACCATGGTCAACAAGGTATTTGATGGTTTTTGATGTTTGACCATGAACTACCATGGTTGGCTATGATATGAGACCACAGTAGGCATTCCAATACTATGGTCTACCACAGTTAACCACGGTCTATCATGGCTGACTTGTTTATGGATATCAGCTACCATGGTTGACCATGGTATTTGACGACTGATTGTATTTATGACCATGGTTACCGATGGTCAACTATGGTTGACCATGATATTTGGTGACTCATGGTAGTTCAATATTGATGCCGAATTTTCTTGATGATCATATTGATAATAGGCTGTATGTATATACACTCCTATATTTACATAGTTGAGTCTCTTGACGTCATTCACAGTTGTTAGAGAGAATCAATGTCATTGCCCGGGAAGCTTAGACCAATTTGCTCTATTCTTGTTTATGTCAGAAGACTGTTGACAGATATCGAGCTGAATTTCTTGGAATTATTGACATGGAGGGCATGAAAGCACTGCTGCAATGGCAAGAAGTTAAGACTATCTCAGTGTCACTCAATGTTTGCCTCGAAACATGATATCAACATAGGCAAGGTCATAGGTCCATTGTCATTGGACCTTTGACCCTTTACCATGATGTCACATGTCATAAAGCAATGCATTTGATTGGCTCATTTGAAGGAGCCATCTTCAAATTCACTTCAAACGGATTGTCTGTTCAGTGAACAACCTGAAAAGTAGCTGTATTTTAAATATCGATTTTGGGAGAAGTTTTGGATTTTTTTTGCTCATCGAACATTCAAGGAAACACTCAGAAGATGTTGGAGGATGATCTTTGATAGAATCTGAAGGGCTTGGCTGTTATTGCAGTGGACACTATAATGGAGGCTAAGTTTGCTGATCTGTCAGGTTATAATGACACCAGTCAGGGATCACTGGTGTTTTGCAGAGTTTTGGTGAGGTTTATACCAAGATTTTTTCCGTTATGACAATTTTCCACCCAAGGTTTTGTTTCAAAAACCATCAAATACCATTGGTCGGTGATCATGGTTGACCAAGGTTAATAACATGGTCAACCACGTTTGATGCCCATGGTCAACCATGGTTAACCATGGTTAACTACCTCGGTTTACCGTGGTTGACCATGGTTGGTGACCATGGACAACCATGGTAATTTGTGCCATTTAACAAACATGGTCGACCATGAACAACCAAGGTTGACCATGGTCATATGACCATGAACTAACACGGTAGTCCATGTTAGACCACTGACACTTTCGCCGGGGTAATGTATTGGTATTGGAGATGAGCTTGACCACACTAATGCATGTGTGACCATTGGAGACACTGACAACACACACTGTGTACTTATGTATCATCATTTGAGGTCTACCTGACCACACTAATACATGTGTGACCATTGGAGACGCTGACCGTCAGGCTGTACGTGTACTAATGTATTTGTAAAGGAGTTGTACTTGACCACACCAATACATGGGTGACCATTGGAGACACTGTCTGACCACAAAGACAGTGTACTAATGTATTTGTATTGGAGATGAACTTGACCACACTAATACATGTGTGACCATGGGGGAAACTGACTACACATGCAGTGTACTGATGTATCTGTATAAGATGTCTAATTGACAGCATCATTACATGTGTGACCATTGGAGACGCTCTCTGACTACACAGACTGTATACTGATGTATTTGTATTGGAGATAAACTTGACCATACTAATACATGTGTGACCATTGGAGACACTGACCACACAGACAGTGTACTTATGTATCTGTATTTGATGTCTACCTGACCACACCAATTCATGGGTGACCATTGGAGACAATCTCTGACACAGACTATGTACTGATGTATGTGTACAGCAGATGTACTTGACCACATCAATACATTTGTGACCATTGGAGACACTGACCACACAGACATTGTACATAGTCTGTATTTGATGTCTATCTGACCACATCAATACATAGGTGACCATCGGAGACACTGTCTGACTACACAGACAGTGTACTGATATTTTTGTATTGGAGATGAACTTGACCACACTAATACATGGGTGACCATGGGAGACACTGTCTGACCACACAGACAGTGCACTAATGTTTTTGTATTTGAGATGTACTTGACCGCACTAAAACATGTGTGACCATTGGAGACACTGACCACACAGACAGTGCTTATGTATCTCTACTTGATGTCTACCTGACCACACCAATACATGGGTGACCATTGGAGACACTGACCACACAGACACTAGTGTACTAAATGTATTTGTATTGGAGATGAACTTGACCACACTAATACATATGTGACCATCGGAGACACTGACCACACAGACAGTGTACTAATGTATTGGTATTGGATATGAGCTTGACCACACTAATACATGTGTGACCATTGGAGACACTGACCACACACACTGTGTGCTTATGTATCATCATTTGAGGTCTACCTGACCACACTAATACATGTGTGACCATTGCAGACACTGACCGTCAGGCTGTACGTGTACTAATGTATTTGTAAAGGAGTTGTACTTGAGCACACCAATACATGGGTGACCATTGGAGACACTGTCTGACCACAAAGACAGTGTACTAATGTATTTGTATGGGAGATGAACTTCACAACACTTATACATGTGTGACCATTGGAGACACTGACCACACAGACATGTACATATGTAGCTGTATTTGATGTCTACCTGACCATACCAATACATTTGTGACCATTGGAGACACTGACCACACAGACATTGTACATAGTCTGTATTTGATGTCTATCTGACCACATCAATACATAGGTGACCATCGGAGACACTGTCTGACTACACAGACAGTGTACTGATGTATTTGTAATGGAGATGAACTTGACCACACTAATACATGGGTGACCATTGGAGACACTGTCTGACCACACAGACAGTGCACTAATGTATTTGTATTGGAGATGTACTTGACCACACTAAAACATGTGTGACCATTGGAGACTCTGACCACACAGACAGTGCTTATGTATCTCTACTTGATGTCTACCTGACCACACCAATACATGGGTGACCATTGGAGACACTGACCACACAGACACTAGTGTACTAAATGTATTTGTATTGGAGATGAACTTGACCACACTAATACATATGTGACCATCGGAGACACTGACCACACAGACAGTGTACTAATGTATTGGTATTGGATATGAGCTTGACCACACCAATACATGTTTGACCATTGGAGACACTGACCACACACACTGTGTGCTTATGTATCATCCTTTGAGGTCTACCTGACCACACTAATACATGTGTGACCATTGCAGACACTGACCGTCAGGCTGTACGTGTACTAATGTATTTGTAAAGGAGTTGTACTTGACCACACCAATACATGGGTGACCATTGGAGACACAGTCTGACCACAAAGACAGTGTACTAATGTGTTTGTATGGGAGATGAACTTCACAACACTTATACATGTGTGACCATTGGAGACACTGACCACACAGATGTGTACATATGTAGCTGTATTTGATGTCTACCTGACCATACTAATACATTGGTAACCATTGGAGACACTGTCTGACCACACAGACAGTGTACTAATGCATTTGTATTGGAGATGAACTTGCCCACACTAATACATGTGTGACCATTGGATACACTGTCTGACCACACAGACAGTGTACTTATGTATCTGTACTTGATGTCTACCTGACCACAATAATACATGTGTGACCATTGGAGACACTGACCACGCATACAGTGTACTAATGTATTTGTATTGGAAATGAACTTGACCACACTAATACATGTGTGACCATTGGAGACACTGTCTGACCACACAGACCATGCACTTATGTTTCTGTACTTGAGATGTACTTGACCACACTAAAACATCGGTGACCATTGGAGACACTGACCACACAGACAGTGTACTTATGTATCTCTGCTTGATGTCTACCTGACCACACCAATACATGTGTGACCATTGGAGACACTGACCACACAGACAGTGTACATATGTATCTGTATGTGATGTCTACCTGACCACACTAGTACATGGGTGACCATTGCAGACACTGACCACACAGACAGTGTACTTATGTATCTGTTTTTGATGTCTACCTGACCATACCAATACATGGGTGACCATTGGAGACACTGTCTAACCACACAGACAGTGTACATATGCATTTGTATTGGAGATGAACTTGACCACACTAATACATGTGTGACCATTGGAGGCACTGTCTGACCACACAGACAGTGCACCCATGTTTTTGTATTGGAGATGTACTTGACCACACTAAAACATGGGTGACCATTGGAGACACTGACCACACAGACAGTGTACTTATGTATCTATGCTTGATGTCTACCTGACCACACCAATACATGTGTGACCATTGGAGACACTGACCACACAGACAGTGTACATATGTATCTGTATGTGATGTGTACCTGACCACACTAATACATGGGTGACCAATGCAGACACTGACCACACTGACAGCTAGTGTACTTATGTATCTGTTTTTGATGTCTACCTGACCATACCAATACATGGGTGACCATTGGAGACACTGTCTGACCACACAGACAGTGTACATATGCATTTGTATTGGAGATCAACTTGACCACACTAATACATGTGTGACCATTGGAGACACTGTAGAGTGTATTATGTATCTGTACTTGGAATGTACCTGGTCACACTAATACATGGGTGACCATTGCAGACACTGTCTGACACACAGACAGCTAGTGTATACTAATGTATTTATCTTGGAAATGAACTTGACCACAATAATACATGGGTGACCATTGGAGACACTGTCTGACCACACAGACAGTGCACTTATGTTATTGTATTGGAGATGTTCTTGACGACAGTGTACTAATGTATCTCTGCTTGATGTCTACCTGGCCACACTAATACATGGGTGACCATTGCAGACACTGTCTGACCACACAGACAGTGTACTTATATGCATCTGTTTTTGATGTCTACCTGACCACACCAATACATGTGTGACCATTGCAGACACTGACCACACAGACAGTGTACTTATGTATCTGTACTTGATGTCTACCTGACCACACCAATACATGGGTGACCATTGGAGACACTGACAGCACAGACAGTGTACTAATGTATTTGTATTGGAAATGAACTTGACCACACTAATACATGTGTGACGTTGGAGACACTGACCACACACACAGTGTACTTATGCATTTGTATTGGAGATGAACTTGACCACACTAATACAGGTGTGACCATTGGAGACACTGACCACACAGACAGTGTACACATGTATCTGTACTTGATGTCTACCTGACCACTGCAATGATACATATGTGTGACCATTGGCGACACTGACCACACAGACATTGTACTAATGTATTTGTATTCGAAATGAACTTGACCACACCAACTGACCAGACAGACAGTGTACTAATGCATTTGTATTGGAGATGAGCTTGACCACACTCATACATGTGTTACCATTGGAGTCACTGACCACACAGACAGTGTATACATATGTATGTATATTTGATGTCTACCTGACCACACTAATACATGGGTGACCATTGGAGACACTGACCACACACACAGTGTACATATGTATCAGTATTTGTTGTCTACCTGACCACACTTATACATGGGTGACCATTGCAGACACTGACCACAAAGACAGTGTACTAAATGTACTTGTATCGGAAATGAACTTGACCACACTAATACATAGGTGACCATATGAGACACTGTGCTCATGTGTTTGTAATTACCTGATTACACGGGCAGTGTTCTGATGTGTTTGTAATTGATGTCGAATTGACCACATCAATACCTGTGTGACAATTTGATACACTGTCTGACTACACAGACAAAGTAAATGTGTCTGTATTGCCGATGTATTTGACTACACCAATACACGTCCATGAACAGTGTCCTTAAGTATCCACTCTGATAGCCTTGAAAGTGACACACGCCTATGCTTACCATGTACATGTTGTTGATTTTTCATAGTAACGTAGTGTGTGGGGTGTTTGGGAGGCACGCATACATCAGACGATTAACATCAATGTTAGGCACAATGATGTGCATTGTAAAGTACATGCGGCATACGATGACTTACAGTGGACGAAACGATACATGGTCGCCAGCGAACGTCAGGTACGGCACGAGTACGTCAACCCCTGTATATGCGCCAGCACACGGAGATAGGTGCGCAAGTTGATGTACCTGGTAGGGCGATTGCAAAGTACGTAAATTGTGCAACAACGACCGGGAGGGGGCGCTAGGATGACACGTGATTTGTGCGTTATTTCCTCGGGAGACTCGCACAGATTTCGTGACGTTAACATGAGACCACTACCGAATTTTTTAAATCTACGAGCCACTTTATTCTTCCTTTTTTGAATGTTTTGTTTAATAGACTTTTTGATTCAAGTATTTTCCCGAAGGAATGGTCTAAAGCAATCATCATTCCACTTCATAAGAGTGGTCCGACTGATTCTCCTTGTAACTATAGAGGTATATCTCTGTTAAGCATATTTAGTAAAATTTTCACTTCTGTTTTGAATAACCGCCTGTCTTTTTGGGCAAATACACTCGCAAAAATCGATGAAACCCAAGCAGGCTTTCGGAGAGGGTATTCCACCGTGGATAATATTTTTATTTTACAATCTATTATTCAGAAATATGTTTCTAGAAAAAGGGGTAAGTTTTATTGTGCTTTTGTTGATTTTTCGAAAGCCTTCGATACAGTGGAGCGGCAAAGGTTATGGTATGTACTTTTAAAGGGTGGAGTGAGAAGGAAAATGTTCAAAATAATTCATGCTATGTATCTTGATGTCAAATCATGTGTTCGCACAAATAACAGTTATTCAGATTATTTAAGTTGTCCAATAGGAGTTAGACAAGGGTGTATGTTAAGCCCCTTCTTGTTTTCATTTTTTATTAACGAGCTGATTCAAGATATACAAAATAGCGGTCTCCGTGGTATTCAACTTTCACCAGATATAGTTGAAATAATGTGTCTATTGTTTGCAGATGACGTAGTTCTTTTTGCTGATACTGTCATTGGTTTACAGCGCTTTCTGAACTGTTTGAACACCTGTTGTATTAAATGGAAAATGTCAGTAAATTTAGATAAGACCAAAGTCATTGTATTTAAAGGTGGCGGACACCTTTCAAAAAATGAGAAATGGTACTTTAATGGAGAAAGGCTTTGTGTAGTGTCGTTTTATAAGTATCTCGGGGTTATTTTTTCTACCAGATTGAAATGGTCTGTTGCAACAAAAAATCTCGCCCAACAAGCCAAAAAGTGTTAATGGCATCACCAGAGCTGGTAAAAAGACTGGTCACTTTAGTTATGATGTATTTTTTAAAATTTTTGATGCTATGGTCTTGCCTATTATAACGTACGGTTCGGAAGTGTGGGGTTACACAACATATGAAAGTCTAGAACGTGTACAATACTTGGCCTGTAAAATATTTTTAGGTGTATCCTGCAACACTCCAAATGCTGCTGTTCTTGGAGAATGTGGGCGGTATCCTATTTATTTTTACACAGCTAAGAGATGTATAAAATATTGGGTAAAACTTTTAAAAATGCCAGGTAGTAGATACCCCAGAAAGTGTTATGATATGCTTTATCAAATTGATAAATCAGGAATAAGAACAAAACCTACATGGATACATCACATTAAAAATATTCTCTTTCAATGTAACCTCCAAGATGTGTGGGAAAGACAAGAAATAGTTAATGAGAAATATTTTTTTAATTTATTTGTGGAAAATCTTAAATATTTTTTGTATTGTAATTGGTTTAGCCAAATTTGTACAATTATTGATAAACTTTCAACTTACAGAGAATTTAAGACATTACTTGTTCCAGAAAAATACCTTTCAGCTGTTAAAGTTCATACGCATATGAAAATGTTGGCACGATTAAGGTGCTCTTCTCATTATTTCAAAATAAAAACAGACAGAAAACTAAATATCGATAGAACAGACAGAATTTGTGTATTATGTGAAAGAAATGAGATTGAAGATGAGTATCATTTTGTTTTGATTTGTCCATTTTTTGATACTTTAAGAATTAAATATTTACCAGCTATTTATTTCACATCACCATCAGAAAGAAAATTTGTAGATTTGATGTCTTCGAGTAATACTGATTTATTACAGAGATTAGCAGCCTTTACATTTCATGCTATGATACGCAGAAAAGATATCGAAATGTAAAATATATATTTTTTTTCCGCAAGAATTGTTGTTTTTCTTCTTTTCCTGTCATTTAATAATGTTATCTGAGTTATGTTTGTATATTGGGCCGATGGCCTGGAAATACAGAATAAAGACCACGAAAGTTGAAGTTGATGAAATCTGTAATTTTGTACTTTTGGGGCAATTCTTGATATTTTTGGCATGGAAAGTGTGTATTTCCAAAACTACTCATCTGATAGCTTTGAAATTTGGTATACAGGTTCCTGCAGATAAACAAAATGATATTTACTGAATTTCTGATGAAATCTGTAATTTTGTACTTTTGGGGCAATTTTTGCCATTTTTGGTCAAAAAGTGTGTATTTCCACAACTAATCATCTGATAGCTTTGCAATTTGGTGTACAGTTTCCTACAGATCACCTTAATGATAATTGTTGAAAGTATGATGAAATCTGCATTTTTTATAATTTTGGGCCATTTTTGCCAATTTTGGTCAAAAAATGTGTTTCTCAAAGTGTACTGGTCTGATAGCTTTGAAATTTGGTATGGGTTTCTACAGGTGAGCTAAGTAATATGTATTGAATTTCTGATGAAATCTGTAATTTTTAATTTTTGGGCAATTTTTGCCATTTTTGGTCAAAAAATGTGTATTTCCAAAACTACTCATAACTTTGAAATTTGGTATACATGTTTCTGTAGATGAACTAAATGATATTTATTGAAATTATGATGAAATCTGCACTTTTGAATTTTTGGGGCCATTTTTGCCAATTTTTGTCAAAAAATGTGTTTCTCAAAAAGTACTGGTCTAACAGCTTTGAAATTTGGTATACAGGTTTCTTTCTATAGATGAACTAAATTTGGTCATTTGAAATTATGATGAAATCTGCAATTTTATTTTTGGGGCAATTGTTGCCATTTTTGGTCGGAAAATTTTATTCTCAAAAAACTACTCTTCAGCTCAGCTAGCTTTGGTTGACATGTTCTTTAGGGATTATCCGATGTGATATATTCAAAGTATGATGAAATCTTCAATTGTGTATTTTTGCAGCTATTTTAGCAACTTTTTTCTGGCCACTGCATTGAGCTATCAAAGATTTCCACCTTCTTCATCAACATGTGTCAAAAATAGTTATTCTCTACATAAAGACAGCGGAGCTATATCGGCCGCTAGATCGCTTGTGTTTTAATTTGTTTAGGTAATGTATTCCAATAGATGCAACCTGTATATGATATTGAGAATTTACCCAAGGAAGTGTTGACACTTGGGACATAAAGGTTACCATTAATTTTATGACGTGAAGTGTACCAATGCAATTTCCATGGCAGTAAAAGCGGTAAGATGCTCTGAAAGTTTGGCCGTGCTAGCGCGTCGCCAAGACCGAGAAATCTACTTGCGACTTCAACGCCGCGCAGGTCGCCGCCCACAAACAGAGGCAACTTCGGTCACTATTCTTCAGCGGTCAGACATCGCCGCCGCCCGCCGCCGGCGTTCGGCCTGGCCTGGCTTCAGCGCCAAGCTTTCTGAGTCGGACTTTTACTGATTTCTATGGCAGTTATGCCGGTGACATGCTCTGAAAGTTTGGCCCTGCTAGCGCTTCGCAAAGAACGATAAATCTACTTGCGACTTCAACGCCGCGCAGGTCGCCGCCCACAAACAGAGGCAACTTCGGTCACTATTCTTCAGCGGTCTGACGTCGCCGCCCACCGCCGGCGTTCGGCCTGGCCTGGCTTCAGCGCCAAGCTTTCTGCGTCGGACTTTTATTGATTTCCATGGCAGTTATGCCGGTAACATGCTCTGAAAGTTTGGCCCTGCTAGCGCGTCTCAATGAATGCTTAATCTACTTGCGACTTCAACGCCGCGCAGGTCGCCGCCCACAAATAGAGGCAACTTCGGTCACTATTTTTCAGCGGTCAGACGTCGCCGCCCACCGCCGGCGTTCGGCCTGGCCTGGCTTCAGCCTCGAGCTTTCCGTGTCGGACTTTTATTGATTTCCATGGCAGTTATGCCGGTGACATGCTCTGAAAGTTTGGCCCTCCTAGCGCCTCGCAAAGAAAGAGAAATCTACTTGCGACTTCAGGTCGACGCCCACAAACAGAGGCAACATCGGTCACTATTTTCCTGTTTCAGACAGCGACGCCTACCGTTGGCGTTCGGCCTGGCATGGGCTTCAGCGCCAAGCTTTCTGTGTCGGACTTTTATTGATTTCCATGCCAGTCATGCCGGTAACATGCTCAGAAAGTTTGGCCCTGCTAGCGGGTCGCAATGAACGAGAAATCTACTTGCGACTTCAACGCCGCGCAGGTCGCCGCCCACAAAGAGAGGCAACTTCGGTCACTACTCTTCAGCGGTCAGACGTCGCCGCCCTCCGCCGGCGTTCGGCCTGGCCTGGCTTCAGCGCCGAGCTTTCTGCGTCGGACTTTTATTGATTTCCATGGCAGTTATGCCGGTGACATGCCCTGAAAGTTTGGCCCTGCTAGCGCGTCGCAAAGAACGAGAAATCTACTTGCGACTTCAACGCCGCGCAGGTCGCCGCCCACAAACAGAGGCAACATCGGTCACTATTTTCCTGGGGTCAGACAGCGCCGCCTACCGTTGGCGTTCGGCCTGGCATGGGCTTCAGCGCCGAGCTTTCTGCGTCGGACTTTTATTGATTCCCAAAGCAATCATTGCGACAACATGCTCAGAAAGTTTGGCCCTGCTAGCGGGTCGCAAAGAACGAGAAATCTACTTGCGACTTCAACGCCGCGCAGGTCGCCTCCCACAAACAGAGGCAACTTCGGTCACTATTCTACAGCGGTCAGACGTCGTCGCCGCCCACCGCCGGCGTTCGGCCTGGCCTGGCTTCAGCGCCGAACTTTCTGCGTCGGACTTTTATTGATTCCCAAAGCAATGATTAGGACAACATGCTCTGAAAGTTTGGAAGTCCTAGCGTTTCGGCAAGGTAGAAAAATCTACTTGGAAGCCATGCCTGTACCACCGCCCAAGATAAGGCCGACTTGTGATTTCAGCGGCTCGGGGAATCCCGACAATAATAAAGTTTTGAGCCATGCCTTTCCCCACCACTAGGGGCTGGGGCAAGGTAGCTCGGCGGCGTCGCCGACGCATCTGCCGGGCTGAGCACTGCGCCCCGTTCGTCCACTGCATGGCGACCCCCGACAATCATACAAGTTTTGAGCCATACCTCTACCCGGCGCTAGGGGCCGGGGCAAGGTAGCTGGGCGGGGCCGCCGACGCATCTGCCGGGCAGAGCTCTGCGCCCCGTTCGTCCACTGCATGGCGACCCCCGACAATAATACGTTTTTTGCCATGCCTCTCCCCGGCGCCAGCGGCCTCGGCAAGGTAGCTCGCCGGGGCCGCCGACGCATCTACCGGGCAGAGCACTGCGCCCCGTTCTTCCACTGCATGGCCGACCCCCGACAATAATACAAGTTTTGAGCCATGCCTTTCCCCGGCGACAGCGGCCATTGCAATGTAGCTGAGCGGCGGCGCCGAGGCATCTGCCGGGCAGAGCACTGCGCCCCGTTCTTCCACTGCATGGGGACCCCCGACAATAATACAAGTTTTGAGCCATGCCTTTCCCCGGTGCCAGCGGCTATTGCAATGTAGCTGGGCGGTGGCGCCGACGCATCTGCCGGGCAGAGCTCTGCGCCCCGTTCGCCCACTGTATGCCCACCCCCGACAATAATACAAGTTTTGTGCCATGCCTCTCCCCGGCGACAGAGGCCATGGCAAGGCAGCTGGGCGGCGGCGCCGATGCATCTCCCGGGAAGAACTCCGCGTCCCGCCCGTCCACTGCATCGGGACCCCTACAATAATACAAGTTTTGAGTCATGCCTCTTCCCGGCACCAGCGGCCTTGGCAATATAGCTTGGCGGCGGTGCCGACGCATCTGCCGGGCAGAGCTCTGTGCCCCGCACGTCCACTGCATTGGGATCCCCGACAAAAATACCTTTTGAGTCAAGCCTCTCCTCGGCGCAAGAGAGCATTGCAATGTAGCTTGGGGGGGCGCCGACGCATCTGCCGGTCAGAGCTCTGCGCCCCGCTCGTCCACTGTATATTGACCCTCGACAAGGAAAGAAGTTTTGAGCCCTGCCTCTCCCCGGTGCCAGCGTCCGACGTGGCCGTGGAAGTGTGATGAAAAATTTCGCCCTCCATGCTGGTTCACACCGAGACTATATATAAGAAGGTCTGCCTTGCAGGGCTGTACAGAGGCCCCCCCCCCCCCCCCCCCCCCCCGAGCGCCCGGCGTGAGCGAGTAAGGGTGGCTATAAATTTCGCTCTCCATACTGGTTCGCGCCGAGACCTTTAAACAAGTGGGAGGTCTGCCTTGCAGGTATGTACGGGTAACGCACTTGCTCGGCGGTAGAGGCGTGTTGGGCTCATGTTGGCTGCTGGGCAGTGTCGTTGTCAAGAACTTGTTGGTTTTTGGGAGCAGATGGTCGGGGCATTCCTCGAGTGCGGTGTTCGTGCATAGCCTTTGATTTTGTACGCTCTCTCTGTGTTTAATATCGTGAACGATGCTTGATATTTCCTGAATTGCTTTTCCGAAACGTCTTCCTGCTATTATAGCACTGATGAACGAACGACCGTTTTGGCGAATCACCGTTATGACCTTTGTACTCTTGTAAACAAACAAAGTTAGTGCGCCCTCTAAATCCCTAGTGATTCTTTCTTCTTTCAATGACCTTGGAAACATTTCGATAGCGATTCGGAACTAACGGAGATCCGTCATGGATGCTACGGTTATTTATTGGATGCTACGGAGATGACGGACCTCCGTTAATAATAATAATAATAATAATAATAATAATAATCTTTATAACTTTATTACAATTCAGTAATGAATGTACATGTGAGTTGTGCTGTGATAAAGGGTAAACGGAAACGGAAAATATCAAATGCTAGTCTAGTCCGTTCCCCTAGCCATTTGATGTTAAAGCAAGAAAAAGAAGAAGAAACAAGAAAACTAAAGTATATCGAGGGTAGTGTACGCAAAAGTAGCTGGACTGCAAAGTAATCTAATAGTAACAAAGTAACTAAGTGAATAAAAGAACAACTACATTAATAAATATATAACTAAATAGATACATTACAAGTAAGTAGAAATACGTAAAAAAAAGAAATAGATAAAAAAACGTATAGAAAATATATAAATATTTAAATATGATATACATATTTGTCAAGTTGAATATAACTCTTTATCACTTAAAACACTAACCGTGTATGAGGAGACTTGAAAGGAGTGTCTGAACGAACTTCTACTAGTTTTATAGGTCCGCTGTAACAACGCGGAGTTATCAAATAGGTTGATTTTCCGTCGTCGTCCGTCGTCGTCGTCGTCGTCGTCGTCCGTCGTGCGTCAACAATTGCATTCTCCTCTGAAACCGCAAGTCCAATTGCTTTGAAATTTTATATGCAGTTCACTTGGTGTGACCTCACTTAAGTTTCTTCAAATCGTGGTGATATTTGCATATTTGTATTACCGGGGTATTTTTTGGTGTTTTTGGTAAAAAAAAATCTTCTCTGAAAACGCTTGTCAAATTCCTTTGAAATGTGATATGCAGTTTTCTTATGGTGACTTCAGTCAGATTTGCTCAAATCATGGTGAAATTTGCATATTTGTATTTTTAAGGCAATTTTTGTCATTTTTGGTAAAAAAATCTTTAAAAATCTTCTTCTTCAAAACTACCAGTCAGATAGCTTTGATATTTGGTACATATGTCCCTAGAGATGATCTTTTTCAGATTTGTTCAAATTGTGCAGAAATATGCGAATTTCGCCCAGTTAAAGCGATGAAATTCGTTTCTTCGCTTCGATAAAGTGTGTATGTGCGATGTATGATAGTGAGCATGCGTGCGTGAGTGCTTCACGAACTCTACAACGTGTTGAAAGGTCTCAGTCAGAAAAATGTAACAACTTAGCCGGCTATTGAACCACTCTTTTTTTGGGGAGTGGAGATTTAGCCGACTGGTTCTGTCTCGGGCCTCTCAGCTAGGCGACTGATGCCGTATGTTGTGGGTTCGAATCCGATTGAAAACTATCCGTATTGCATTTTAAAGGCAATTTTTGCTATTTTTGGTAAAAAACGTATTTCTCAAAAAGAACTGGTCAGATAGCTTTGAAATTTGGTATACAGGTTTCTATAGATGAACTAAGTAATATACATTGAATTTCTGATGAAATCTGTAATTTTGTACTTTTGGGGCAATTCTTGCCATTTTTGGCATAAAAAGTGTTTATTTCCAAAACTACTCATCTGATAGCTTTGAAATTTGGTATACAGGTTCCTACAGATAAACAAAATGATATTTACTGAATTTCTGATGAAATCTGTAATTTTGTACTTTTGGGGCAATTTTTGCCATTTTTGTTCAAAAACTGTGTATTTCCGAAACTACTCATCTGATAGCTTTGAAATTTGGTAAACAGGTTCCTACAGATCAGGTTCCTACAGATAAGCAAAATGATATTCACTGAAATTTTGATGAAATCTGCAATTTTGCATTTTGGGGGCAATTTTTTCCATTTTCGGTCAAAAACTGTGTATTTCCACAACTACTCATCTGATAGCTTTGCAATTTGGTGTACAGGTTCCTACAGATCACCTTAATGATATTTATTGAAATTATGATGAAATCTACATTTTTTATAATTTTGGGCCATTTTTGCCAATTTTGGTCAAAAAATGTGTTTCTCAAAGTGTACTGGTCTGATAGCTTTGAAATTTGGTATGCAGGTTTCTACAGATGAGCTAAGTAATATGTATTGAATTTCTGATGAAATCTGTAATTTTGTATTTTTGGGGCAATTTTTGCCATTTTTGGTCAAAAAATGTGTATTTCCAAAACTACTCATAACTTGGAAATTTGGTATACAGGTTTCTATAGATGAACTAAATTTATTGAAATTATGATGAATCTGCAATTTTGAATTTTTGGAGCCATTTTTGCCAATTTTGGTCAAAAAATGTGTTTCTCAAAAAGTACTGGTCTAACAGCTTTGAAATTTGGTATACAGGTTTCTATAGACGAACTAAATTTGGTCATTTGAAATTATGATGAAATCTGCAATTTTTATTTTTGGGGCAATTGTTGCCATTTTTGGTCAGAAAATTTTATTCTCAAAAAAACTACTCATCAGATAGCTTTGGTTGACATGTTCTTTAGGGATTATCCGATGTGATATATTCAAAGTATGATGAAATCTTCAATTGTGTATTTTTGCAGCTATTTTAGCCACTTTTTTCTGGCCACTGCATTGAGCTAACAAAGATTTCCACCTTCTTCATCAACATGTGTCAAAAATAGTTATTCTCTACATAAAGACAGCGGAGCTATATCGGCCGCTAGATCGCTTGTGTTTTAATTTGTTTAGGTAATGTATTCCAATAGATGCAACCTGTATATGATATTGAGAATTTACCCAAGGAAGTGTTGACACTGGGGACATAAAGGTTACCATTAATTTTATGACGTGAAGTGTACCAATGCAATTTCCATGGCAGTTAAAGCGGTAAGATGCTCTGAAAGTTTGGCCGTGCTAGCGCGTCGCCAAGACCGAGAAATCTACTTGCGACTTCAACGCCGCGCAGGTCGCCGCCCACAAACAGAGGCAACATCGCATCGGTCTCTATTTTTCAGCGGTCCGTCGTCGCCGCCTACCGCCGGCGTTCGGCCTGCCCTGGCTTCAGCGGTGAGTTTTCCGCGTCGGACTTTTATTGATTTCCATGGCAGTTATGCCGGTGACATGCTCTGAAAGTTTGGCCCTGCTAACGCGTCGCAAAGAACGATAGATCTACTTGCCACTTCAACGCCGCGCATATCCCCGCCCACAAACAGAGGCAACTTCGATCTGTATTTTTCAGCGGTCCAACGTCACCGCCTACCGGCGGCGTTCGGCCTGGCCTGGCTTCAGCGGAGAGCTTTCCGCGTCGGACTTTTATTGATTTCCATAGCACTTATGCCGGTAACATGCTCTGAAAGTTTGGCCCTGCTAACGAGTCGCAAAGAACGATAAATCTACTTGCGACTTCCACGCCGCGCAGGTCCCAGCCCACAAACAAGGGCAACATCAGTCTACATTTTTCAGCAGTCCGCCGTCGACGCCTACCGGCGGCGTTCGGCCTGGCCTGGCTTCAGCGGTGAGCTTTCCGCGTCGGACTTTTATTGATTTCCATGGCAGTTATGCCGGTAACATGCCCTGAAAGTTTGGTCCTGCTAGCGCGTCGCAAAGAACGATAAATCTACTTGCGACTTCAACACCGCGCAGTTTCCCACCCACAAACCAAGGCAACTTCGGTCTCTATTCTCACAGTCGCTCGAGAGCTATTCAGCTCTGGGACTATTCACCCCATAGACGAGTATACAGAAGCGAGAAATACCTCGCTTCTGTATACTCGTCTATGGGGCGAATAGTCCCAGAGCTGAATAGCTCTCGAGCGACTGTGCTATTCTCAAGCGGTCCGACACCGTCGCCACCTACCGGCGGCGTTCGGCCTGGCCTGGCTTCAGCGGCGAGCTTTCCGCGTCGGACTTTTATTGATTTCCATGACAGTTATGACGGTAACATGCCCTGAAAGTTTGGCCCTGCTAACGCGTCGCAAAGAACTATAAATCTACTCGCGACTTCCAAGCCTCGCAGGTCCCAGCCCACAAAAAGCGTCAACATCGGTATATATTTTTCAGCGGTCCGCCGTCGACGCCTACCGCCGGCGTTCGGCCTGGCCTGGCTTCAGCGGAGAGCTTTCCGCGTCGAACTTTTATTGATTTCCATGGCAGTTATGCCCGTAACATGCCCTGAAAATTTGGTCCTGCTAGCGCGTAGCAAAGAACGATAAATCTCTTTGTGACTTCAACGCCGCGCAGTTCCCAGCCCACAAACAGAGGCAACATCTGTCACTGTTTTCCTGGGCTCAGACAGCGCCGCCTACTGCCGGTGTTCGGCCTTGCATGGGCTTCAGCGCGGAGCTTTTTGTGTCAGACTTTTATTGATTCCCAAAGCAATAATTGCGACAACATGCTCTGAAAGTTTGGAAGTCCTAGCGTTTCGGCAAGCTTGAAAAATCTACTTGCACGCAATGCCTGTACCACCACCTAAGATAAGGCCGACTTCTGTTTTCAGCGGCTCTGGAAATCCCTACAATAATACAAGTTTTGAGTCATGTCTTTCCCCAACGCCGCGCCAGCGGCCAGGGCGACCTAGCCCGGCGGGGGCGCCAACGCATCCGCCGGGCAGAACTCTTTCCCCCCCCCCTCATCCACTGCACAACGACCCCGTCATGAAGACAAGTTTTGAGTCATGACTCTCCCCGGCGTCAGCGAACAGGGCAATGTAGCTCGGCGGGGGCGCCGACGCATTTGCCGGGTACAGGTCGCCGCCCCGTTCGTCCACTGTACACAAACCCCCGACTAAGACAAGTTTTGAGCCCTGCCTCTCCCCGGTGCCATCGGCCAGGGCGACCTAGCCCGGCTGTGGCGCCGATGCATCTCCCGGGCAAAAATCTGCGCCCAACTCGTCCACTGCTTTGGGACCCCCGACAATAATACAAGTGGCAAGGGCAATGTGGCTCGGCGTGGGCGACAACGCATCTGACGGGCAGAGCTCTGCGCCCCGTTCGTTCACTCTACACCGCCCCCCCCCCCCGACTAGAAGAAAAGTTTTGAGTCATGCCTCTCCCCGGCGCCACTGGCTTGGGCAATGTGGCTTAGCAGGGGCACCGACGCATCTGCCGGGGAGAGGTGGCCGCCCCCCGACTAAAACGTTTTCGCCATACCTCTCCCCGGTGCCAGCGGCCAGGGTGACCTAGCCCGGCCGGGGCGCCGATGCATTTTCCTGGTAGAACTCCGCGCCCCACCCGTCCACTGCATTGGGACCCCCGACAATAATACAATATAAATTTTTTACTATAACCCAAACGGGATTCGAACCCCCACACACTCACGGCAACATCGCCTAGCTGATAGGCCTCACACAAAACCAGTCGGCCACTGCTTCCAACCCAAAAGAGTTGTCACAGCAACCGACTTAGATGTTGCAATTCTGTGCGCGACCGAACAACACGGTGTGCGTGGAGCAGACGACACACAGACACAGTACACACACAGACACAGTACACACACATATAGTAATCGGAAAAGCACGAAGCTTTTTTACTGAGCTATCAGACAGACTCGGGGACAAGTAAATATCCACCAGAAATACTGTCCACTCAGGTTAAAGAATATAAATTTTTTACTATACAAGTTTAGAATAAAGCCTCTCCCAGGCACCAGCGGCCAGGGCAATGTAGCTTGGCGGGGGTACCGACGCATCTGCCAGGTAGAGCTCTGCGTCCCGTTCATCCACTGTACACCGACCCTCGACTAGAAGACAAGTTTTGAGCCATGCCTCTCCCGGGTGCCAGCGGCCGGGGCAAGGTAGCTCGGTGGGGGTGCCGACGAATCTGCCGAGCAAAGCTCTGTGCCCCGCTCGTCCACTGCATTGGGATCCCCGACAATAATACGTTTTGAGTCATGCCTCTCCCCGGCGCCAGCGGCCATTGCAATGTAGCTCGGCGGGGACGCCGACGCATCTGCCGGTCAGAGCTCTGCGTCCCGTTCGTCAACTGTATATTGACCCTCGACCAGAAGACAAGTTTTGAGCCCTGCCTCTCCCCGGTGCCAGCGTCCGACATGGCCTAGGAAGTGTGATGAAAAATTTCGCCCTCCATGCTAGTTCACGCCGAAACTATGTATAAGAAGGAGGTCTGCCTTGCAGGACTGTACGGGCGCCCCCGAGCGCCTGGCGTGAGCGAGTAAGGGTGGCTAAAAATTTCGCCCTCCATAGTGGTTCGCACCGCGACCTTTATACAAGTGGGAGGTCTGCCTTGCAGGTATGTACGCGAGACGCACTTGCTCGGCGGTAAAGGCGTGTTGGGCCCTGGTTGGCTGCTGGGAGTGCGTTGTCAAGAACTTGTTGGTTTTGGGAGCAGATGGTCGGGGCATTCCTCGAGTGCTGTGTTCGTGCATAGCCTTTGATTTTGTACGCTCTCTTTGTGTTTAATATCGTGAACGATACTTGATATTTCCTGAATTGCTTTTCCGAAACGTCTTCCTGCTATTATAGCACTGAATGAACGAACGACCGTTATGGCGAATGACCGTTATGACCTTTGTACTCTTGTAAACAAACAAAGTAAGTGCGCCCTCTAAATCCCTAGTGATTCTTTCTTCTTTCAATGACCTTGGAAACATTTCGATAGAGATTCGGAACTAACGGAGATCCGTCATGGATGCTACGGTTATTTATTGGATGCTACGGAGATGACGGACCTCCGTTAGTTATAATAATAATAATAATAATAATAATAATAATAATAATAATAATAATAATATTAATGACAATAATATTTATAAGCCTTAATCATATTAATATCACAATTCAGTAATGAATGTATATGTGAGTTGTGCTGTGATAAAGGGTAAACGGAAACGGAAAATATCAAATGCTAGTCTAGTCCGTTCCCAAAGCCATTTGATGTTAAAGCAAGAAAAAGAAGAAGAAACAAGAAAACTAAAGTATATCGAGGGTAGTGTACGCGAAAGTGGCTGGACTGCAAAGTAATCTAATTGTAACAAAGTAACTAAGTGAATAAAAGAACAACTACATTAATAAATATATAACTAAATAGATACATTACGAGTAAGTAGAAATACGTAAAAAAAGAAATAAATAAAAAAACGTATAGAAAAAAAAAAAAAAAATATATATATATATATATATATATATATATATTAAATATGATATACATATTTGTCAAGTTGAATATAATTCTTTATCACTTAAAACACTAACCGTGTATAAGGAGACTTGAAAGGAGTGTCTGAACGAACTTCTACTAGTTTTATAGGTCCGCTGTAACAACGCGGAGTTATCAAATAGGTTGATTTTCCGTCGTCGTCCGTCGTCGTCGTCGTCGTCGTCGTCCGTCGTCCGTCGTGCGTCAACAATTGCATTCTCCTCTGAAACCGCAAGTTCAATTGCTTTGAAATTTTATATGCAGTTCACTTGGTGTGACCTCACTTAAGTTTCTTCAAATCGTGGTGATATTTGCATATTTGTATTATGGGGGCATTTTTTGGTGTTTTTGGTAAAAAAAAATCTTCTCTGTAAACGCTTGTCAAATTTCTTTGAAATGTGATATGCAGTTTACTTATGGTGACTTCAGTCAGATTTGTTCAAATCATGGTGAAATTTGCATATTTGTATTTTTAAGGCAATTTTTGTCATTTTTGGTAAAAAAATCTTTAAAAATCTTCTTCTTCAAAACTACCAGTCAGATAGCTTTGATATTTCGTACATATGTCCCTAGAGATGATCTTTTTCAGATTTGTTCAAATTGTGCAGAAATATGCGAATTTGCATTTTAAAGGCAATTTTTGCCATTTTTGGTAAAAAACGTATTTCTCAAAAAGAACTGGTCAGATAGCTTTGAAATTTGGTATACAGGTTTCTATAGATGAACCAAGTAATATACATTGAATTTCTGATGAAATCTGTAATTTTGTACTTTTGGGGCAATTCTTGCCATTTTTGGCATAAAAAGTGTTTATTTCCAAAACTACTCATCTGATAGCTTTGAAATTTGGTATACAGGTTCCTACAGATAAACAAAATGATATTTACTGAATTTCTGATGAAATCTGTAATTTTGTACTTTTGGGGCAATTTTTGCCATTTTTGTTCAAAAACTGTGTATTTCCGAAACTACTCATCTGATAGCTTTGAAATTTGGTAAACAGGTTCCTACAGATCAGGTTCCTACAGATAAGCAAAATGATATTCACTGAAATTTTGATGAAATCTGCAATTTTGCATTTTGGGGGCAATTTTTTCCATTTTCGGTCAAAAACTGTGTATTTCCACAACTACTCATCTGATAGCTTTGCAATTTGGTGTACAGGTTCCTACAGATCACCTTAATGATATTTATTGAAATTATGATGAAATCTATATTTTTTATAATTTTGGGCCATTTTTGCCAATTTTGGTCAAAAAATGTGTTTCTCAAAGTGTACTGGTCTGATAGCTTTGAAATTTGGTATGCAGGTTTCTACAGATGAGCTAAGTAATATGTATTGAATTTCTGATGAAATCTGTAATTTTGTATTTTTGGGGCAATTTTTGCCATTTTTGGTCAAAAAATGTGTATTTCCAAAACTACTCATAACTTGGAAATTTGGTATACAGGTTTCTATAGATGAACTAAATTTATTGAAATTATGATGAATCTGCAATTTTGAATTTTTGGAGCCATTTTTGCCAATTTTGGTCAAAAAATGTGTTTCTCAAAAAGTACTGGTCTAACAGCTTTGAAAATTGGTAAACAGGTTTTTATAGATGAACTAAATTTGGTCTTTTGAAATTATGATGAAATCTGCAATTTTTATTTTTTGGGCAATTGTTGCCATTTGTGGTCAGAAAATTTTATTCTCAAAAAAACTACTCATCAGATAGCTTTGGTTGACATGTTCTTAGGGATGATCCGATGTGATATATTCAAAGTATGATGAAATCTTCGATTGTATATTTTTGCAGCTATTTTAGCAACTTTTTTCTGGCCACTGCATTGAGCTATCAAAGCTTTCCACCTTCTTCATCAACATGTGTCAAAAATAGTTATTCTCTACATAAACACAGCGGAGCTATATCGGCCGCTAGGTCGCTTGTGTTTTAATTTGTTTAGGTAATGTATTCCAATAGATGCAACCTGTATATGATATTGAGAATTTACCCAAGGAAGTGTTGACACTGGGGACATAAAGGTTACCATTAATTTTATGACGTGTACTGTACCAATGAGAAGGCAACTGACAGTATGTTGTAAGACTGTGTGGCAAGTTATTATTTATAAGATCATACATGAATGTACTGATATGTAATTTATGTAATTTGTATATATCGAGAATATTTAGTTATTTGAACAGGGTAGCTGAGTTTGCTGTGAAGTCACTGAAAGTTATAGCTCTGACTGCCATTTTTTGAGAAAGAAAGATACTATTGAGATGTGAGGAATATGTTGAACCCCAAACTTCAAGACCATAAGTGGTGTGTGGTAGGATTAAAGTTCTGTATAGAAGAATAAGGATATTGCGTGGTAAAAAACTGTCTTAATTTGAATAATTTGAAGTTCCGATTCATCCCTTCAAAAGAAAGAAAACCCCTGTTTTCTTTTTTACCATTTCCCTTCCACCTTTTTCATGCCATGCATGCCCCCGATGTTCCTCCCATTACGGACCTATATCTACTTCCTTTTTTTTAAAAAAAAGTTGATAAAAATTTCGCTCTCCATGCTGGTTCACGCCGAAACTATGTATAAGAAGGAGGTCTGCCTTGCGGGGCTATACGGGCGCCCGCCGAGCGCCCGGCTTGGGCGTTTAAGGGTGGCTAAAAATTTCGTCCTCCATACTGGTTCACGCCGAGACTATTTATAAGAAGGAAGTCTGCCTTGCAGCGCTGTTCGGGCGCCCGGCGAGCGCTCGGCGTGGGCGTGTAATTTTGCTCTCCATGGTGGTTTATGACGCGAGTGTAGAGCAGTAATTTGTAATACTTTCGTAATTTGTAACACTGCAGTAAATTGTGATAAAATTTTGCAGTAGTTTGAAATACTGCAGTAAATTGTAATAAACTTTGGAATAATTTGTAAGAATTAAACTAGCGCAATTTGTAATAGAATTTGGATTAATTTGTAATAACAATCACTGCAGTGATTTGTAATAAATTTTTGAATAAATTGTAATTAGGCATTTTGATGAACCAATCTCTAATTTTAATGGTGGTACTAGTCAGTGAGCAGACGCTGATTACATATCCTTTTATTTCGAGCAAACATGTTTACTTTTAATCATGTTTTAGGAAAGTATTAACATGTAAAAGGAATAGATGGATTTTGAGGTAACAGACGGCCTTCTATCTATCTAGCAATCGTAGGGGGCGCCCTGCTATCCTTCCCTGAGAACCGAGTCCTCAACAAGCACCTTTTAAGCGTTTTCAATAAACTTAAATTGACACCATTCTGAAGCAATGACGATCGCGTGATCAACTACTTTAATTGCATTCGTAAGTAACTTACTGGAGTCAGCCTACCTAAACCTAACCCAGCTTCAGATTGACTACATCATTAGGGCTTGGTCAATAGCCTAACTGTATTATTTCTTCAAATATACTAAAAAAAGATAAACTTTTGAATACTTATATGCGGGGCTATAGCACACTAAAGTTTCGTTCGAATTAATCAAGGAGTTCATTGGTTATGTTGTACACCTGGCGCGATAGTAACCAAATTTCGCGACAAACGGCAAAAGTTTGGCTCCTTTCCAGTCTTATAATTCTTGGATTTCTTCTTGCATCAGCGACATTGGTTTACTTGGTGATGTTTCGAGCGGAAAATATCTATACCTTTACCATTTCCAAAGATTTTTCTACAAAATTTCGATACACTGCAGAACTTTTAAAAACGTTCCAATTATTATAAATGCAAGAATTATAAGCCTGGGAAGGAGTCAGCCACTATCGCTGTAGGTATAAAACGTAACCAAAGAACTCCTTGATTCTTTCGAACGAAACTTTAATGTGCTATAGCCCCTTTTTAAGCTATTCAAAAGTGTTGGTTCTCAGGGAAGGATAGCAGGGCGCCACCTACCGTGAATAGATAGTACTTGAAAATCCATCTATGCTTTTACATGTTAAAACTTTGCTCAAACATGGCTATAAGAAAACATGTTTGCTCGAAATAAAAGGATATGTAATCAGCGTCTGCTCACTGACTAGTACCACCATTCAAATTAGAGATTGGCCATGGTTCATCAAAAATCTTTATTACAATTTACTCCAAATTTTATTACAAATTAATTGCGCTAGTTCAATTATTACAAATTACTCCAAAGTCTATTATAATTTACTGCAGTATTACAAATTACCGCAAAGTTTTATTACAATTTACTGCAGTATTACAAATTACGAAAGTATTACAAATTACTGCTCTACAGAGAGGTCTGTCTTGTAGGTGGTACTGGGAACGCACTTGCTAGACGGCAGAGGCGTGTTGGGCCCCCGTTGGCTACCCGGGGAGAGTCGTGGTCAAGAACTTGCTAGCTTTTAGTAGCAAGCTCCCCACCCATGAGTGATGGGTACCTGGTAGGACAGTGGTCGTAATGTGTGTGTTTAGCTCTGCTGCGCTTATTGGCTGCACATGTGAGCTGTTGCTTGCTCCCCAGGGAGTTGAGTGGTATCATATTAGGTCCATTGACTAGGGGTAATAATAATTGTAAAAAGCGCCTTGATCACATGTAGTATTGTGGATATGTGCGCTGTATAAGAACCCATTATTATTATTATTATTATTATTATTATTATTATTATTAAACGGGGTCAATTTAAGGTAAAGACGAACGATCAGCAAAATTCTGAGTTTTAAAAATTCAAGGGCTGATGTAAAGCCTACGAATCACCGAAGAAACTTTGGTTTACGTTTACTCTCATGCCTGACACTATATATGCGATCTACAAATATCGTTTTTGAGATTTCCCTTATAAAGTTGATGAAATTCGACTTTTTTATGTCAAAATCTGACCAAAATATATAGCCGCTTGAGGCGCATTTCCAGGCCCTCGCAAAAATTACAATACAGGCAGTGGCCTTCACAAAACCATAGGCGGGTTCTAACAGTAACCACACGACCCTCGAATTCTACGTTATGATTTCAAATGTGAGATGCATTTTTTTTAAAAATTGGTAGTTCTTCATTGATATTAAAATCACGACACGCAAGTTTTATCTTGTTTTTTTTGTCGGAAGAAACTAATGTTACCATTGAGGAATGAAAGAGCATGTGTTATATATACCACAGTGATGACTTTTACTTGATTTGGATAATAGATTTCAATACGAATCAGCGAATTTTGCAATGTTGACTCGAAAGTTATTTTTTATATCTTATTTCTCCCCGGTTCGAATGCTTCATCTCTTGCACTTTATAGACTCAGGGGGAGAATTGACAGGTTATCTTCCTTGCCTCAAATATCCGGACAAACCTGCAGTGTATTTCCACTATATTCATTATTAGAAAAACGACCGAGGCTGACATGTAGATTGCTACATTACATTATAATCGTAAAGAATCGTATAAGTTGTTAGCAATCCGTATAATGAACACAGAACGCGCACCTTTAACGGAAAAAGATACAGATTCGATATTTGTAAAGGTTTCAATGTATAATCACCAAAATCCATCCATGGGCTTCAAAGCACAGTTGGTGTCAAATCGTCAAACACAACGACCGCATCATAATATCAGCGGGCTATAGACAACTTACTCTGCTGTCGATATATACTGAAATATGATTTGAGTGCGGCCCTGTAGAAGTCACAAGAGTATTCGAAGTCCTGTTATGCAAATGACCAGAAGTATGTATCTAATTTTATTCTGTGGAGTCCTACGTTCATTCGGTACCGTAAACAGTAGACCTGGAGAAATATTAGGCATCGGAGGTCTGTTGATGTCCGATCATAATGATAATCGATTTTCAAAGAGTTTACAAAGACAATTTCGTCACTAACCAGACAAGGTAAAAAGAAGAAGACGCTATACATGCATGCTGTATTGTTCACACAAGCCTTACAAAGAATGACCCTCGTTGAACTTCTGTGAAAGTCACTCACCGGTAGTACTGTGAACATCTGTTTATGAAATTTGCATGAGCATTGTTTTAGAAACTATGAATTGATTTGATCTGAATAAAGACTGTTTTTGAATTTGAGAGAGTATTTCTCCTTCTTGTTTGGGTGCGTTCACTTCTTGACAACAGCAAAATCATTTTTAAAAAATCGAATACATAGTAATGGTTGTTCCGTTTCTTTGCAATCCCGGGCTACCAGTTCTATCTACATACAGCCTCTGGTTAAGTCTACGAATCGAAATTAATTTGATATTAGATGTCACCATGGTTTATCTTTTCAAATAATTGGATTATATTGCGAATGCGAACAGTCGGTTGTTACATCAACATTGAACGGTAGAACCAGGAAATCATCTTGTTATCGCAGATTTCTATGCTTATGGTTTCCTTGACATGCAAGTAGAGACAGGTATGATTATGTCCCGTTATAACTTTCTGATATTATATTTGGCTAAAATATTTCATAAAAAATAGAGCGTTAATCTTAAACAACTCGGCCACGAGACATTTGCTTAAAATACGTAGAATTGTGTGAGCAACAATGTTCTAACCATCGCCAATCATCAAACCCCCCGGCTACAAATTATGATTTTCCCTTACAAGTGTCTAGGGTATGATTATCTCGATATCTGCCGCGAAAGGCCTAAGTGGGGTCAATTTTGAGGTAGAGACGAACGATAAGCAAAATTCTGAGTTTTAAAAATTCAAGGGCTAATGTAAAGCCTTAGAATCGCCGAACAAACTTTGATTTACTTTTACTCTCATGCCTGACACTATATATGAGATCTACTAATATCGTTTTTTCGAGATTTCCCTTACAAAAGTTGATGAAATTCGACTTTTTTATGTCAAAATCTGATCAAAATATCCAGCCGCTTGTGGCGCATTTCCAGGCCTTCGCATAAATTAAAATACAGGCAGTGGCCTTCATAAACCATCGGCGGGTTCTAACAGTTACCACATGATCTTCGAATTCTACGTTATGCTTTCAAATGTGAGATGCATTTTTTTAAAATGGTCATTCTTCATTGATATTAAAATCACGACACGCAAGTTTTATTGGGTTTTTTTGTCGGCAGAAACTAATGTTGCCATTGAGGAATGAAAAAGCATGTGTTATATTTACCACAGTGATGACTTTACTTGATTTGGATAATAGATTTCAATACGAATCAGCGAATTTTGCAATGTTGACTCGAAAGTTATCTTCTAAATCTTATTTCTCCCCGGTTCGAATGCTTCATCTCTTGCACTTGATAGACTAAGAAGGAGAATTGACTGGTTATCTTTCTTGTCTCAAATATCCGGACAAACCTGCAGTGTATTTCCACTATATTCATTATTAGAAAAACGACCGAGGCTGACATGTAGATTGCATTATATTATAATCGTAAAGAATCGTATAAGTTGTTAGCAATCCGTATGATGAACACAGAACGCACACCTTTAATGGAAAAAGATATAGACTCGATATTTGTAAAGGTTTCAATGTATAATCACCAAAATCCATCCGTCGGCAGGGCTGTGTGTTATCGGCGTTGTACGGCCTCCCACAACAACACCGGTAACACACAGCCCTGTCACGCAGAGCTAGACAACCACTGCAGAGCTACAGGTCCAACTGTACGTTCTGATATGTAGCCTTCATACAGGGAAGGCTACATATCAGAACGTCGGAACGTAGCATAAACACTCACAGCAAACACTTTTTATACAAACTACCCGGTCAACAATTATGCCTGTGGTCTGAAAAGGTTATTTGGCGAATTTAGACTTCCTTTCCTTGCCGGTCACGGTTTACCATTTGGCATCTACCCGATGTCTTGCTATTAGCCAAATTACTACTGTTAAACTGTTAACGTTTAATTTAGCTTTCCAAACTTCCAACAAAACTTTCAAAAACCGATAAAACTCAATTCCGCACCTTAATGGAGTTAGGAACGATACATACTAGAAACTGCCAAAAATCAACCAACCAATCAATCAATCAATCAATCAAGCAACTTAGAAGGTGAATCAATCTGTAAATAAATCCCAAACAATATCGACCCCCCTATTAATTCCACTGCTTCGAAACAGTTGTGAGTTATCTCTTAAATATTAGATCAACTGCTGATGAGAATTTCGACAAATGATCCATCAAAATTCTCTGTTGTCCTTACATATAAATTGATATTTCAAGGCACGGAAACGACGAAAGCATTGATCACATGACAGATGTTTGTTTCCATCAAATCGTTAGTACGGGAAACGTTCTCTATGTACCTGATAATCATAGCTGTTTAGAAGTACTTGCTATGATTTCCTGTCATGAACGGACTTTGAAGTCTCATATCAACTTTTTATCTGACGCCTTTCTTAAAGAGTTATATATTTGTAACTTCACAGTGTCAAGAAAATTAGGCTATTCATTCCGAGGGTAGAAGAATATGGATAGTCCTCATGCGGAGAAATGTTTTTCTGGAAAATTACACAAATTTCACATGTTTCTGAGAAAAAAAATGGAGCAAAATTATCAGGGACGCAGAGCTAAACCAAAAATCACACGTTAGCACAGACACATGTACATCACTGCGTGCCGTCAGACGTACGCGTAACTAAACCTCTCTACGGGAGCCTTCAGTATTTACAAGGGTTGGGCCGGGGGAATTTCGCGCGCACCTGTACTGTTAAATGTGACCCTCCCTCCCTCTATCCTCTTGTCTTAAATATGACCCCCTTGTCCGACATTCTAAAACTTGACCCTCCTTGACTTGAATAACTATTCTCTCCCAGGAATAACTGAAACAATGTCAGCTAATTTACATAACAATTGGTTATATATGTTACCGATAGAAATTACAGCCCGGGGGGCTGGCAGTTTTGGAAGGGAGGGTTGCAATTTATCATGCAATCATTTTCGTAGGGTCATACATTTGCAGGAGGGTCTCCATATTTTGCGCAACTATAAAGCGGCAAGATGTGGCTGATATAATGCTTCATTCAAAAAATATCAAATCATAATGGGAGCTTATCAGGCAAACTATCAACAATTTCCCCCACACAACAAGCTATAACTGTACATTATATGTTTGATAATATATGCAAATGTACTTTGCATGAATTTGGAAGTAAAAACATACATGTGTGTACAAGAAGTTAGATATTTGGATTTCATTGAAAATGTTTATTCACTATAGTGGTCTATGAGAAAAGTATGAATAATATTTTTCCAATATAGATACCAATACAGATTTCCAATTCAGTATATATGAATGCTTGATTATTGATATTAATGAACTTGATTGGACTATAGGCTGTATAGGGTGGTTACAAACGGATGTGTGTGCAAGAAATTGGATTTTGGAAATTCACCGAAATGTTTATTAACTATACATAGTCTGTGAGAGAATTATGAACATTTTTTCCTAATATAAAACACAAAACTAACTATTTCTGTGTATTTATAGACATCGATGTCCTATATGTTTTTCTCTCAGACTCTTGTCTTTCATCAGTTTTAACTGTTCAAGGTGTTTAATGTAGGATACCACTGCATCTTCTTTACTTGTGAAGCTTGTCGATAATGTGTATGTAATTAAAAGAATAAACGTATTTCGTCAGTAATTTCTTGTTCAGGAAATATCACATGGACAATCAAAGGTCTGGCAGTAAAATAAGCTTCTGTTTAAGTGAACCCCCCCCCCCCAAGATAGGTTTATAAAAAGTAACCCTCCCCCTCAGACAGTTTTCTAAAAAGTGACCCTCCCCAATGTGACGCCTTATGGCGTTGAATCCCTGCCAAAATTAAGCTAGGCCATTGGCATTGCATAATGGCATGTCCGCTTTTTGCATCGCATAATTGCATGTCCAAATAATCGCATTTTGCATCTCATCATGTTATGTCGTAATTGCGAAATGCATGTCGTAATTTTGGCAGAGATTCAACGCCATAGTCGATATATACTGAAATACGATTAAAGGATGTACGATCGGAAAAATATTAGCGTTCTGCGCAGATTTCCGCACAAAAATGTATCCATAGTAACCACGCGCGCATAGTCACGTTCCGAACGTTTTTGCGTTGTACAAAATGTCGTCTGCAGGTAAAGGAAAATTTCTATCCCGCGAAGAAAAATCGCGAAGAGAAAATGTTCAGCGTGCCCTCAAAACACGCTGGAAGGTACGAGCATTCAGCGAAGAGATAAAAAAATGCAACATGACCATACCCTGACTGTACAGCGTAGTTCAGAAGTGTGACGTCCGATTCGCTATAGAAGGTAGTGGACAATGTAAAAGACGAGTATTAAAATCCCAATAATAGTGTCGCTAGTAGACCTACCAGAGAATGGAAGAATGGCCGTCGCATTGTCGATTTGAGTGTACTAGCCGAAAATCTTGACACTTGTGTCAGTTGTGGGCTTGCCTTACGATTGTCATATTGTGTTTTGGGAAACGATTCCCGGCCTCGACTCCTGGATCCACGTAGTGTGTGACAACTTAGCCTGCAGCGAAGTCAATCTAATCCCCACCGATAGTAGTTTGGCCTATTTGGTCTAATGCTCTTGTGTGATTTTTTGTATGCTGTATTAATATACAGACAGTAAAGGGAAAGCAACTTCACACATAGTCTCGCCATGGCTAAGCAACAATTTACATAAAACAGCCAAACAGGATAGGCTATGCACTTATATTATGCACAATATCATACATAAAACGCAAACAACCACAATATGAACGATGTGTGGAGTTGCTTTCCCTTTACTACCTTCGCCATGGCTAAGCAACAATATACATAAAACAGCCAAACCGGATATACACTTATATTATGAACAATAGTCATAACGAAAAGAAATTTTATGAAAGTGTCAAGATTTAAAAATCAACAAGTAATACTTCGAATATCAACTCATCTGGTAAATTTAGACGATCTCCAAAACAAGTATAGAAAAGGTTAACTAAAAGCCAGTTTGTAAACACGCAAATAGTCGAAGCAGTCGAAATTTCAAGACTTTATTAGAAAAACGAAAGATGTGTGATTGGGATGAACCTGACGGCACACTTGCTGTCTGGCTTGCTACTTTGAGGGACGAGAAGATAAGTAAGCCCGTCTTCTCGGGGAAAATGTCCGAAATAGGGACAGGACTTGTCTTTTGCCCGCAGTGAAGCTAACCCCTTATACTTATCGGCCCTGTGCATATCCGATCCCCCCTCACTGACTGTGAACTATGCCGGACAATTAAGGAAATCGGAGATAACTTCAAGTAATTGTACGTATAAAAATTCAAATAAAAATTGTGCTACATTTGCCGTGTATTACGATTGAATTTAGCTGATAAAAGTGATCTCCGTTTATTCACACTTTTTTGTAACGTCTGGTTGGAAGTATTTTAATTTAATTTTCAAATTACAGAAAAATCAGATCTTAGAGTACAGAGTTATTCTCACCCTCAGGTTGTTCCCAATCTCAGATTTGAGGATTTTCTGTGGGTTCTCCTGGAAAAGTAAAACGTTTGATACTCAAGGTCATTTCACTCGCGTCATTAAAGTGCGCGCAGCAGACATCTCGCCCTGGTGGAAATTCTTCTCTGAGCTGTACCTAGCTTGTGAAGACTCATTTTGAAACTGAGATGAGCAAATTAACATTTTTGCTGTTTTATTTTTGTGAAAATTGATTACAGACCTTCTGTCAGTACTTATTATCTTAACTTGCCAGACCATGACTTAGCTCTAAGACCAGACTTTGGGTCCTCTTATCGAAAATTAATCAAGGTACCAACTTTAATGTTAAATGCACTGTGTATGGATGTGCTTAACCTTGGAAAGCACATACACTCCACACTTCTACTCCTCTCGCTGCACTCCTTGCTGTTGAGCCTAATGTGTGTTCTGGCACTACAGTGCCTACGGTGTCAAGACTGTGGCCCTACTATTGAGCACAGTGACTGAGCAACGAAAGAGTCACTTGGCGTCTATACAATTGGTCAGTTGTACCTCATCAGAGACAATCTCGAAATCCTACGGAACTACAGTACTGGGCCTGAACTGCGGGACCTCTGGTGTCAGGACGAACAACTGTGCTAAGGCAAAGGATTCAAACAGGATCCGCGTTTAAGTTACCGGATCAAAGAATTGCGCAATTAACTACTTGAACAGTAACCACGGCAATAATAGATGCCTATGTAACCAGGAGAATTGTATAGCTCTCCCCTCTCCCCTGTTAAGCACAGGAGTTAGATAACGTTTCCTTATTATCGTTATCACATTTCTTTTACATTTTATTAGAATAAATTAGAGTGTTTAGGGATTACTATATGATGGAGAAGAGCTGGTAACATCAATCGCATTAAGAATTCTACCTCCCCACTTACCAAGGGCCAGTCGAGATCAAGGCCTTCCGAATTAAGTGGGTCACCTGGATCTTTGTGTGGTTGCTTTGGGTCATTTTGCCATCTTTCCCTTGATTTTTAAGCAAGCTGGAATGCAAAGAAAAGTCGAAAATCGGTAGCGCTATTAGCGCATGCCCGGTGACGGAATCGATATGCAAATCAAAGGCTTTCTAGGGCTAGGGCTTCAAACTTGACGTATTCTTTTTTCGACATTGTTTTTCACTAGAGTCATTACACTCCTGCAAAAATCACTGATTTTGAGCGTTTGGGGACCTACATTTTTCTTGATGTTTCTCGTTGGAGAAAGACCAGTTGAAAAACGAAACGTCAATGTGTAGATACAGTGACCATTTATGATTTTTACTTGACGTACAAACAGTTATGAAATTTTGTTGGCTCTAAGAGAAACATTAGGGATTTTACTGTTAACAGTAAAAATGTCGGTGAACAAAATTACCAAATTATCGGCGTCCGATAGAGTTTCTTTGCATTATTACTGAGCGCGGTGAGAAGTTTGTTGAACGTCGCGGAATCGCAGAGAGTCATGCCATACATCTTGGTGACTGCCCTATGCTTCGACACCTCTATATTCCGACTCCCCTATATTCCAACACTCCTATGTTCCGACATCCCTATGTTCCCACGCCCCTATATTCCCAGATCCCGATTGGAGGTTTAAGCAAGAACTAGTTTTCCCTTGTCAAGTCCTATTCACAATGTGATAAATAAATATTAAAAAGTTTTACATTAGTAACTGCCAAACTCAGTCAAGTATTGAAGCAGCAAGTATTGAAGTTTAATACTTGCCGCTTGTTGGTGTTTTCCAATTCAAGGGAGTAGTGGTACAGACGAAATATTGTAAAGTTTGCGCAGAATTTGAATTCCTGATGATCTATATTCTATGGTCTACGTTTTCGTAATAATGAGTTTGACCTTGACAAAGCGATTTTATTGTCATATTTATTTACCAAATACATTGTAAAGTCCACACTGCGATTGGTTGTGTCCACATCATCTCAACATATTCGTGTCATAGGGACACCCTTCTCATCCAGATGAGAATTATGGAACGTGAGAAAGCAATACTCTTATCTTTTATTTTATTTTATGTCCAGTTGCAGTTGCATTTGTATGCTACTAACTGAAAAGTCGGTACTGATAGGTATACATTTAATTAACACGTTTTACCCTACCTTTGCTTAATTATATCTTTAATTTGTCAAGAACTACTCTCGAACATGGTTATTTTTATTGTAACTCAAAGGGACACAGTCGCCAACCTAATCACATTTTTAATTGCTATGTTTGATAAGTATGTTGCTTCGTTGATAGTTACTGATGGGAATCCAACCTTAATTATGTATTTCTCTATTTCGTTTCTTTCTTTTGTTTTCCCTTTCGATTGCGCTTTTATTTTTTCGCAGAGCACGATATTAACTGCGAAAACGAGCGTTTTTATCAAATCTACATGGTCAAACAAGTAGCCACAGTTTCTTTCAGTTGCAAGTTTTACATAGTTTTCAGTTGTGTTAATCGGGCAAATAACAAGTTAACGTTCTGTCTATTTGATGTTCCGTTTGAAGCATCGACATGCACACAGCTATATTCAAATTCATGTTGTGTCGTGTCTTGTACAGTATCAGATTGGGCAATTATTAAAACAAATAAACATTTACTGGAAGGAGTATAATACCTGTAACCTTAACTTCAAAGATGCATTGTGAAAAATCCTTGGAAATGTACGAATATATTGCTCGCATTTTAAAAGTTTAACATTGTTTATTGTTGAAAATTGTGCAATTAAACCACCAGATGGTCTGTCAAATTGTGTTTACTATTTTTTAATTTTTTTTAATTTTAGTATCGTCAAGATATTGAATTCATATATCTCAATATCTCGGCTACCCATAGACGGATTGTACTCATATAAAAATATAAGATCACCGGCCCAAATGAAATCCATGTAAAATGACCCGCAATAATTCCCACATTTGGAAAAACTAGTCATGAGAAACGGGTGTCTTAAGAGACGTTCAGAACTATACCAAAAATAATTTGAAAATAAATTTTGATAATCACTTACGTGAAGAATCAATTTCAGAACAAAGCAGCCGGCTTCTTTAATACTGGACAAAATGACTTGTTGTAAAATCTGTATCGATTCCAGTTTCACAAACGACGTAAAAGATGACTTGTATTATTTGGCTGGCAACCCATTACACCGGCAATCATTTAGTCTTACGAGCTCTGGCAACAAGCCAAAAAAATATCTACGCAATGACATTAAAATGTTGAATTTAATTGTAACAAATAGTAAATGATTTATATAATTTGTGGGGGCGTGGTTGTATCTCAGTATTCGTCAGAGAATTCTTAGTTTAAAGAGGCTGCTTCTTGTCCTATACAATGAGACATTTTCAGTGCTTGAAATAATGAAATCATTTTATTCAACCCAACATCTTATTTATTTATTTATTTATTTATTTACACTTTTACTGAGCGACCGAGTTACTCAAGGAGTCATTTTCGTCGGGGCTCTAATAAAGAGCAAAAATCTCAAAAGAGAACAAAACTAATTACTAATTACAGAGGAACATTTTCTTTTATGAATTGTTTCACTTTCACCTTAAACGTTGTTATATTAGGAGCATGTCTTAATGCACTGGGTAAATAATTCCAGACTTGCGATGATCGATATTTAAAACTTCTTTGACCCATACATATATTTGCTTGGGGAATATTAAAATCCATTTTTTCTACAGAACGTGTATAATATTGATGAATTCTACTTCGGAAGATTATACTTGTATCGAGATCTCATTGAGTAAGTAAATTCTGTCTGGTGATCTGTAATAAGTTCCACTCTGTTTATATCTTAAAATTGATCACTGTGATTAAGTATAATCATTTATTTCGGATGCAATGTCATTTCGGAATGATATTTTTCACAGGGATAAATCATTATTTATATTCCAATTACTAAGGTTCGATCACATTCAAGTTTTCTGAACACTATGTTTAGGGCATAATTTTGAAAAGACGGTTCTAATTGAGTATTTTTCTGTACATATACATATTTTTAATAGGACCTAAAATGATTAAATTGTACAGTAATGTACACTACCTCAAAACATGGGCCTTTCAGATAGGATTTGACACATTTGACCATATAGTGTGTCAGAACACAGGGCTGTCGGAACATAGGGATTGGACCCACCATCTAGGCGACATCCAATACGTTGGTTATTTCACATGTAAAAGTAAGGAAGGTTTGATGATGTCACAACTCTGTATTTTCGATGTGTTCAGTCGAAGCTCGTAACGTGCATTTGATTTTCACATCCGATATCATAGTAGTGTGATATAACTCCGTTACCACGATGAGGTCAACTCAGGGCCAAGACACAATCCATTGGTTATCCCAATCAGCATGGGGCTGGGTGATGTGCCATGGCTGTGACCACAGGCTACCCAGACAGTATTGATAAGCTTATTATTGAGTTTTTCTCACTGTTTCCTCTATCAGTTCCTCTCCTTTTCTTCATCACAGTCCCTCTATGGATATAGAGACTGTGTCTTCATGCTCTGACTGATCGGAGTAAATAAAATAAACGTATATAATCTAACCTAGCCTCTTAACCCTTTATTCATTTTACACCCATTACAAGGACGTTTATCTCTCATATATACATCTTGTAATTAATTAGTCAACACAACTAATTATGCTAATCCGTGGACTTATCAAGAGTTGGTCAACATTGCAAAGATAGAGATGTAAATGAAACCTTTCCTATCTTTCGCAATGTTGACCAACCCGTAAAATCCCTGATATGTCCACGCATTAGCATAATTAGTTGTGTTGACTAAAATAAAAATTAAGTTCATCTGTAGGAACCTGTATACAAAATTTCAAAGCTATCAGATGAGTAGTTTTGGAAATACACACTTTTTGACCAAAAATGGCAAAAATTGCCCCAAAAATACAAAATTGCAAATTTCATCATAATTTCGATAAATATCATTAAATCATCTATAGGAACCTGAATACTAAATTGCAAAGCTATCAGATTAGTAGTTTTGAAAATACACATTGTTTACAAAAAATGGCAAAAATTGCCCAAAAATTCAAAATTACAGACTTCATCAGAAATTCAATGATATTACTTAGTTCATCTATACAAACCTGTATACCAAATTTCAAAACTATCAGACCAGTACTTTTTGAGAAATACATTTTTTGACCAAAAATGGCAAAAATTGCCTTAAAAATGCACATTTGCATATTTCTGCACAATTTGAAGAAATCTGAAATAGATCATCCCTAGGGACATATGTACCAAATATCAAAGCTATCTGATTGGTAGTTTTGAAGAAGATTTTTAAAGATTTTTTTACCAAAAATGACAAAAAATTGCCTTATAAATACAAATATTTAACTTTCACCACGATTCGAACAAATCTGACTGAAGTCACCCTAAGTAAACTGCATATAAATTTCAAAGCAATCGGACAAGCGGTTTCAGAGGAGAAGGCAATTGTTGACTGACAACGACGACAGACGACGATGACGGCAGACGACGGACGACGACGGAAAATCAACCAATTTGATAAGCTCTGCGTTTCTGACAGCGGAGCTAAAAATTGTAAAACAGCTGCTTGAATGATTTGAATTCCACTTCTATTTCTCTGTTGGGTGTTGGTCCCTGTTGGTATTGTTTGAATAATCTTTTTCTCTTTCTGCCAATTCTTATCGACCTTGAACTCAAAACCACTGAGCCTAAACCTCTCAAACTTACAGGATCACATGTGTATTTGTTTATCTGACCTTGAAATTCATCTGGTCATGTGACCTGGAGGTAATGTTGGATTATATGAAAAATCAACAAATAACTATTCGAAAACCACAGATCAAGTCTACTTCAAACTTCCTGTATGCAATGCTTGTATATAATCCACATATGTGCCAAGAGCAGTCACATTGATTTTGAAACACCCAATTTTGACTATAAAATCTTTTTTGGAACACACACTATTTTGACAAGTTTCTTTTAGTTTGAGAAAGGTCATGTGGTTAGGCAGACATATTGCCATTTATTAAAAAAACTACAATAGCCACACCAAAAATCTTTCCAAAAACCAACATACTGTTTGAACTGAAGTTTTACTAAAATCAACATTGGCTTGTGTACTTTCTTGTTTGCAAAATGCATGAAATACATAAATAAAATAAAAAATATCCAAAAATCGTCTTCACCAGAGCTATCTTCAGCTCTAATGAACAAATAGCAAAATATTTTGCATAATTTTGAGATGGCGTTTGACCAACCTTTACATATGTCTGAAACTAAAAGAGCTAGATAATTTAATTTGGTTGAATATTTACCAGTAGGGCACAAAATGTTTCCTCAAAAGCGTGTTGTGACCTTTGACCTACTTTCTTGTGCCTCAGCACCTGCAAGAGCAAGGTGTATGGTGTCTATTGAATATTGACCAGTACGGAACAAACTTTTTTTTCAAAATAACCACCATCCTTATAATTATTGTAAAATGAACACGATTGGAACTAATTTAGGATAACTGGATCTAAATATTTTTCAAATTTCCCAAAAGTGGTAGGTGCCCCATAGCTGAATGTTGCAATATTACGAATTACTCTTAGAAACAAGTGTATAATTAAAAAAAGAAAAGCAGATAAGCTTACATTTGCAGATTAAACAGACCTTACTTCACCATCCAGTTATCCTAAATTAGTTCCAATCGTGTTAATGTTTGAGTCACAATGTGGACCAGAAATGTATGTATGTCTCTGAGACTAATTTTACCCTAAACTTGCTAACTTTACAATGGCTCATTTCACAATATCACCTGTTTCTCAGAGTAGTGCAACTTCCCCTCTATATTGTCATCAAAGTTGCTTGTGGATTTCAGCCTGCTCTGCGGTAATGCACTAATAGGCCGCTACTTTGTAAACACCTAATTTGGATTGATTATACTCGCTTTGTGTAAGCACTTGGAAATTTCTACTGATGAATTTTTGGTTAATAAGCAATAGTCTTTGTAAACAAATTCTATTACACGTTTTTGTCAAACTGAAATGTGTAATTAACGTTTTGTTATCTTCCGAAACTAAAGAAAGAATAAAATTACATTAATACAGATACGATAATGAGTATCATTCAAGGAAAATAATACTAGTTCCTAAAAAACAAATGAAAAACTTACAATACCAATATGTCACCTCGAACCAATGTCACACAGTGGCAACAACAAAAACAATCGCAATTGAAGTAGCTGTCGATAGATGGCGCCATGTATATATTCGACCATTTGGCCAAGGTCAGCCAAGGTAACGCTATCCCGGGACCTGTCTCTCCGGGCTGCAAATGAACACTGAAAAAAAATCACGAGAGTTCTATCTTGACGTTATCACTAGCGGTTAGCGAACTCTAAACATGTTCCCTGTTTAGTCAACGTCTTTTAAAACACAGCAACGACTGACAATTTAACCGATTGCTGTGTGCTGGATCGTCAGCTTTTGGCGGACATTATTGACAGTGAGAGATGTTGATTCTCAGCTGATGTCATAGCCAGACACGGGTCAAACTTGTTTATGAAATATCAGGGATGATTGGTCAGTAAGTTTTCCAGGTTTCATGTTCTATAAAATTTAAGGTGAGTAAGAGTTTAACGGATATTGTAGGGAAAAGCATTCTGATGAAAAATGTTTGGATAAAAATGGAATTTGGCACATGTCGCCTAGCTCACTATGTATAATGTAGCGTCAGAATATTGCACATCTTATTAACTCCCACTTGCCATACATAATATGTCAACTGGGAGGTCATAATGGTGTAAAAAAAATGTCTATATCTGTATGTAACGTCTGTCTGTCTGTCTGTATGTATGTATGTATGTATGTATGTATGTATGTATGTATGTATGTATGTATGTATGTATGTATGTATGTATGTATGTATGTATGTATGTCCAATGCAAAAACTTGTGGACAGCTGCATGTGTTCAGCTGATTGTAGGTGTAGTGATGTCAATTGAGATGTAGATGTGCTGTTGTTCAAATGAATGTGTCAGCACTGTAAATATACAAAAGAGGTAGAAATATGTAAAAATGGACAAATCAAGAACTGAGGAACGACACGTCCGATCATTGTCATACATGGCTTTTAGGCCATGCACTTTTAGCCCTATTGATCTGATGCCAATATGGGCTGCTTTCTATTTCTAATAACTTTTCTTCTCTATTTTTGCTATTGTTGTCAAAAATCTTTTTCCCAGAAACAAATGATCCTGTTACTTTAAAATATGGTGAACAGGCTCCTAGGGATGACCAAAGAGGACTCATTGAAATTATGATAAAATTTGGACATTTTTTTTTTTTTGCGAAATTATACCATTTCTGGTCAAAAAGCCTTCTATGAAACTGTTCATCCCATTACTTTCAAATTAGATGTGCAAGTCATTATGAGGTAAAGCATTTCATATCTGATTTGCAAGAGAATTTTCATTATGGGCATTCTGTAGGAATGCAATATCATGTTTGTACTAGTAGTACTGAGTATTTCTTTAGAATTGGAGCACAGTGTCATTTGTAAAATTTCTTATCAGATTGCTCTTGACCCTACAACTAATTTCAATCAAATGTACCTGTGATACTTGTAGCGTATAGTCATCTATAGTTAGCTGGTGAATCTCTCTCTCTCTCTCTCTCTCTCTCTCTCTCTCTCTTTGATAGCCTCTCAGTCTGTCTCTGTCTGTCTTTTTCTCTGTCTCTCTATCCTTGATAGTCTCTCCCTCTCTGTCTCTCTGTCTGTCTGTCTGTCTCTCTCTCTCTCTCTCTCTCTCTCTCTCTCTCTCTCTCTCTCTCTCTCTCTCTCTCTCTCTCTCTCTCTCTCTCTCTCTCTCTTCTTTTAAATGTACTCTATGTCATTGCTGTGTCCATCCCATCCAGGCACATCCAGGCATGATCAACACTAACCCTGTCTGTATGTTGGAGGTGTTTGGTAGTAGCTTAAAATCTGTATGCTGCCTCCTTGTACTGTCAAACAAAATGTTGTTCAAAATAGTTAAGACTTGCTGGTATCCCCTGTTGCATGATAAAAACATTTTTCAGGTTCACAACATGTATTTCTAGACCATTTTAAAATTTGAAGTTATTTTTGGTTTCGGTCTTGTAGACTCATTCTGAGTGATAGTATACACAAGTATGAGAATCTTAAAATAATATAATTTATTCACATGATAGTGAAACATTGTGCAAAATCAAATATACTTGTCATACAGCAGCTGGTACATTAGCTTTTCACAACTGAGCAAGTGATTCTCTGTGTTATACATATCTGTACCAACTTTTTCATTCTGAGCTAACCAATTTCCACCATCAGAGTTAAAGCCCCACTAGCTTTATCTTTTACCATTATTTTTATGATTTTACTTTCAAACTAAAAAAAGTTGGTGAGAATGTACGTATTTATGTGTATGAGTGTTTTCAACTGTGACATTGTATGTGCTGTTTCCTTTGTAATATTACCAATTTTTGAAAATCAGAGAGACGGATAAAATTTGAATTTACTTGTCAAGTATTTCACAAAGAAATAGCCTCCAAAGGCAGTAAAAGCCCATATCCCTTCAGAGGGTAGAATTCAGAGAAGGAAGATAATTTTTTTGAGATCAACAAATTTCAAGAGTTACAGCTAGTGGGGCTTTAATATTTGTTGTAGGGACAGCCTCTTCAAACTCATTAAATATATGTAATTAAAGATTTCTTTTTGACAAAATCTTCCAGTTGGATAGAGGTTCAGGTCACCTTCTGATATCAGATTTATAGGAAATTGCTGTCATTTGTTGAACCAATTCTTCAATAACTCTCTCTTCAGTTTCTTTAATTTAGGCCAAAGAAATTAAATTCTTTGTTTTGCATCCCCACCAGCTTAGGTTTTTAAGGTTTTCATGAATAGGAAATTTTAGGATGTAACCGCTTAGCTTTTCTGAACTAAAAATTTTGTTACAATTTTTTATTTGCTGCAATCAAATTACATTGTGTTAATTTTCTTGTGTGTGTTTTTCAAGCCGCTTAGACGCATACCTTTTTCCTATTTAGAGTGGACGCAAAACAAAGAATTTAATTACATTGGCCTTACTGAAATTCACAGGTATGCTAACATGTGGTATTTTTCAAATTATTATGCAATTAGCCTTTTTTTTATTGAAACATGACTTATCTGAATTAATATTTTAACCTGCCTTAAATAAACTCAGCATTTTTTTAATTAATATTCTCTGAATTTCCTTGAAAGTAACATACTTGTTTGTTGCCCGACTGCTTGTGAGAGTTAGCCTAAGACTGTCTGTTTTACAAGGCTGTAGTCTGTGACTGTTCTGGGCACTTCTCAGGCATGAGGGAAAACAAACGTACATTGTTTTACATTTGTGGCCCGTCGATGTGTTTTTAACACATTTCATCAAATTTTCTTACAAAAACATAATATAGAAGTTCCATAGCAATTATTTACTTGTCATATAGAGTTGCAGACGATACTTCCATTTCCTTTAGATTTACTGGAATGAGTGCATGCATAGTCGACCCTTTCAAACTTCTCCTGTCAATAGGTTCCGAGAATTACATACAGTTTTTTGAAAACATGGACAGGTAGCTTGCTCTTTGCCTGTATAAGTGTGAAATGATGCATACCATGTGACTGGAAATTAACAAATCACAACAGTGTTTGGATCAATTAGTTTGTTAAAATTACATAATTTGCTGTTTCTTTACACTCACTGAAAACTTTATGAAGTCTTACTGCTTACTGGTACTGTCTTGTACATAAACCCACCCTGGCTCTAAAAGGCCAGGAATTTGGATTAATTAAGGAGTTTAGAAGATTATGAGGTGTTTTGTCTGTGGTTTTCCTTTGAAATTACAATGGTTGTATAAATCTGTAGCTAGATTTTTTAGATGAATTCCAAACGAGGGCTTCAGGACTGCATTTTATTTGTGTTACATGCAGCACTCAGTATCAGGTATAATTTTCTCCCACAAAATTTCAAAACTCAAGATGCTAAGGAATTAGGTTGTAATCACAAACACCTTTGTGTGTGTGTTGGGGGGGGGGGGGGGTAAATCCCAAAAAAATTCTCTGATTTTTTCAAATGCCTCCCCTAACAAACTTAACATACGTTTGCATGTCCCCTTCTGACTTGCTATAATTTTGAAATCCCCATTTGAATAAAACAGGCCTGATTTTTAAATGAAAAGAGTTTTAGCTCTGCTGTCAGCGACGCAGAGCTAGTAATTAGATAGATGTGTTGCAGCGTCTGTCATTCAGAATCAATCAACTTTTTACATTCAAAGCTTTTTCAAAATGGCCAGTTTGATTCCTTCAGTATTTTGAATACAGGTCCCAAGGGATGATCTGTACTCCAAATGTGACATCAGGTATGTTCAAATTGTGCAGAAATGTTCAAATTTGTATTTTTAAAGCAATTTTTGTCACCTTTGGTCACAGCATCCTGGCTTTTTTGTATAGATTTGCCATTTGAAATTCAAATTCCTCAATAGTCAGTCATACCACTTTATTGAACAAATTCATGGACAAGAAATGTTTTCTTTGTTATACATGGAGAAAAGTTTATTGTCGTATGATGCCAAACCAGGGCTACCCCTAAGCCACCAAAATGATTAGCCAAGTCATTAGCCAAATCAAAAATCTCTTAGCCATTTTGAGCAACTTTTAGTCAGTTTATGATCTCAAGTGTGGCAACAGCTTTTTTGGCATTCAGGAGTACCTAATTTTCCAAATCAAGATGTTTTGTACAATGTTCATGATAGTTTTACATTAAAAAAATATTTGTTCAGTTTTTATTGCATTAATAATCTATGCTTTGATATTTCAGGGAAAGAAATAATTTTTCATTTCTGATAGTAAACTTTTACCACAAGAAATACAATTACTCACTGTTTGCGAGTATTCATTGTTTTCATGATTATGATAACATTTTAGCCTAGATATATTTTCATTTGATATTTTGATATGATTAAGAAATGTACATAGCAATTCAATTCTAAAAAATCTGGTAGCAATTTGAAGTGTATATTACAAAAGGTACAGAATATTTCTGTGGCATTCAGTCAGTGTTCACAGTATGATAGCTTGTCATAAGCTACAGGTGTCTCATTACGGGAAGGCTCCATTAACTTAGGAATACCCTACTTCCCTTTGAGGATCAATTTCACAGACCTGCCTTTCCTACAATGGCACTACAATGGCACCAGCTGGATTAGATAAACATAACAATGGAACATTCAGACATTGAGGGATTAAAAGTCTTCTGTTTGTCACCCGAGTTGGTCAGGCAAGGACTCGGGTTTCAGGTACCATGCAAGTTAATGCAGTCTTCCCCTAATGTCATGTGGCAAATTTATGCAGTCTTCCATAATCAAAATGTTTGAGCCACACAAATAAAAGTTTTAGGTGCAGGAGAAAGCATTTAGTAGCATACTGGCAGTGTAGATATGATTGGCACCAGTGTTACTAGTATGTCATAGTTGTGATCAAGCAGGCTGAATAGCATCTTGAGTATAAGTATTTTTCTTGAGACAAAAAGAGTTGGGCCAAATACTATACTCTTGTAAAACAAGACACAACGATATACCTGTTATGTGTGTGTTCATTTAAATTACTCACTGTTTGCGAGTATTCATTGTTTTAATGATTATGATAACATTTTAGCCTAGATATATTTTCATTTGATATTTTGATATGATTAAGAAATGTCTGGTGATGTTCACTTCTACATCATTAAACTGGTGGTATCTGCAAAAATATTAAAATTATTCAGAATCACACAATTTCTTGTATAAGTTACCGGGTATAGCAGTTTGAAATAGGCCAAATGGACAATTTTAATAGTTCAACTTTTGATTTGTTGCTTTGACGTTAACATGCAAAATTTCAATTCACAAACTTTATGATTTGAAAATGGATATGCTTACTGCAATTACTGTTGACAATTTTCCTTTGCCATGACTCTTAATAAAATTTAATTTAAAAGTGACAGTCAAGCTCAATGCCATTGGAAGGCTACAGAAATTACCTTTGCCTATTGGACCACCCTAGGTGGTTTCTTGTGAACCATAATTGTGTACTTTAGGGGTCTTCATGCAATGCGTCACATGATGAGATGACCTAGACTTGACCTTTCAGAAAACCTCAGTTTTTTACCTTCTCGTGTCTATTTATAGACAGAGAAGGTGTTAGAGTTGAAAACCAGTATGCTGGTGTCAACTTCTACTTCCGTCTGTCAATACTTCCGTCTGTCAAGATCCGTTGACGTCATGCTATTGTGATGGGTCATATCATAAACTGGTGGGGGTGTTCATGGTTCAGGTTGAGGTGTAGGAGAACGATTTGAGCTGTGACAAAAATCAAAAGGGACTTAGCGGCATAGCCACAGTGTTACATGTAAGCCTTTCTCCAAGGTTCTTAATTGACAACGATCTATTACAGACTACTGAGCTGACACTAAGGGTACTCACTTTATGTTTGCTCACTCTGTGTGCGCTAGTGTTTGGTACTGAGTTGCGTGGATATCCCCTCATGGCCTGACGTGATATGGGCCTGTTGCATAATCTGCAGATGATCATATGCCTCTGAGTCTGAAAACGGTCATTATGTAAGCCTGTCGGCATTTTCCTTGCAGTTTTTCTCATTTAATTTTGCAAAATATCGGCGAGTACCTCAATATTTCAAGATAACTCTTTCTTCCCAATCGTTTCCTTGAGTTTCAGAGTCATATGAACGAAAATGAGTGAAAGTTTTAGACAGGAAAATCGGACGTCGGCCATGCTCAATCAATGTTTACAGTACAATCAGAAGTTTATGTGGAGGAAATAACTAACAAACACTGTTCATGATGCCCGCCCTCTAGAGGCAGACCTTCCTAAATGAAGTACCACATTTGATGCTTTTGGAAAGCTTGACCACACAAAGGAGCATTATAACTTTTAGAAAATGACAAATGAATAAGAAGGTATTCTGAAAATGTCAAATACTGAGGAAAAAATGCGCAAATATTCAAAATAAACAGGTTAACTGACTGGTCAGCTATAAAAAACAATGAAAATGTTTATGATCAAAAGTTTTTGAGATGCGCACATTTTAACAAATACAGAAATTATTAACATTATAAATATAAGACCAAACTATTTTTTCAGGGATGGGACAGGTTGGAAATGAGGGGTGAGAGACAAAGGCACTCCTATTGTTGCATGTGGATGCAGCCACACCATTTCATTTACAGCATACTTATTCACTGTGTTGTGTTCAAGTTCCATATTGTACTGACTGTCATACAAGGATAACATAAGCAAATCAAATCAAATTAGAAAAGGATCAATGCTGTTGTGTGGATTTTGCTGAACATGGTGGATTTTAATATTTCGCCCTATATATTTGGTATCCAGCAAAGGCATATTTTGATGTAAAGTCAAAATTAACACTACATTGCTGACAATATATGTTACCGTTTCTGCATGAACTTTTCTTTTTTAAATTATAGTATAGTAGTACTTCGAACAGATTAACAATTATCGTGATGTCAACCCATAATTTTACATCACAAAGACTGTAATTCTGCCAATTTTTTTTATTTTTCAGTCATTTTATAAATTTTGCACTGCACAAGATGATTGAACAAATTGCAATGTTTGAATTTGTAAACTCAAAAAATAAAAATCCTTTGGTCACAGATTAAATTATTTTTTTAAAAGAAATTTACTCTTAAACATTTTTAGCATATATTCTTTACACATTCATGTATTTCAAGGAAAATATGCCCATTAAAAATAGTAATTTCTTCACTTTCAATTTTTTTTGAATACTATGACAATTATCAGCCATGAGATTTTACAAACACAAGACCAGATAAGCGTTTTTCATCATTTCCACAGGACTCTTTGGAAAATCCTTAAAAAAACAGTTAAAAGTGACTTAAAATGATCACTTGGTATACATTTAATTTACAGATGCCAGGTTGTGTATTTCACATGCACTCAGGTCAGTAGGGAAGTGCGTCATTACTATTTTGGACTGTTAATTCTTATTTCTGAATTATTTAACTTTTTTCCACATTGAACTATCTTTAGGCAGTTTATACTGTAGCTTAGAATTCTTTTTTGATTGATGTATTTAATCATCTTTTGGGTTCTTTGGGTCCATATCCCACCTCATGCCCCTACATCATCAACTATTTACCAACAACTCCATGCCAACAACCAATTACCTGACCTGGCCACACATTAGAGAAGGTACAGCGTCATTGACGGTATTTTCTCCATTTCCTTTGTATTATGACTCCGTTCATGAAAGTTTCCTTTGAAATGATGGTTTTTCCTATCAAACTGAGTAGTTGCAGGCCAAATGTTAATTCAAGCAAAGTAGGTAAAACTTTTGATAGACTCCAGGACGAACGGGGCTCACAGAGGCAAAGCAAACCCAGAGCAAAGCCTCTGTGTACGGTAGTATCGAACAGCAACAATGTTTGCTTCACGTACCAGGGAATTTGTAACTTTGTAGAAAGGAGAGTAAACTGTTTCAATACATTGCAACTTTGTAGGAAGGAAGGTAAACTGTTTCAACATCTTGCAACTTTTGATTGTTAGCTGTAATTTTCTGTTGAGTGCCACAGTCTAGAAAATCAATCGCCACTACATTCGCCAAACTGGAAGTTTTGTAGCCATTTTAAATTTTTTGTAGCATTTGGCTAATTGGCGATCGGGTAGCGGGAGCCCTGCCAAACTGACAAAATACCAGGATGTAAGGTTACTCTTGGGTCATAAATTAATCCCCACCCATAAATCTGAGTTGTTACTGGAATGCCAGTAAGAGTGTGTTTGTGTCCTATTAAAAGTGTCGCAGTGTGACTTCCACTGTTCCAGTGCCAATTTATAAAAAGGGTGTCTCACAAGTTGTTTTCAGTCTGGTTATCATCAGCTGCCATTTAGCTTTACAACTTTAAGCTCAAACGTTTGGTTTCCAATCTCTGCTAGAGAATGCTGTAAAGGTTGTGGATGGGCTGTTTCGTAAATCCTCAGTATTGTGCATTGGAACAAGCAGCTCACTGTAATCTTTACCGCTCTAATGCAACATTTCATTTGACACGCATATTTATAACAAAGAGGCTGGAGCAGCCATATGACTAGGTTGTGATCTAGGTTGATGCCTATGGGTGTCAGAAAGTACCGGTATGCTACTGTATGTGTTCATAACAATAAATACACAACAGGGAATGGTTGGTTTTTCCATAAAATTTATTTTTGTGACTTTTAGAGATAACCAAGCACACATGTCATATCAATCAAGGATAATTTCATTTCTAGTCCCCCTTTAAGTCCCCAAATCCCTTTAACATGCCCTTGATATTTTCAAATCCTCATATCAATTCTCCTGCCCCCTCCCTTTCTAGAGGTGTTTGTGAATGCAGCCTTAGATCACTGCTTTAAAGTTAAAACCAAACTCTGCTTTCTTTGTACCCCTAATTTGGACACATTCACTTTCCTTACATAATAATTCAATTATATTCTTTAGATTAAGATCTTTTGCCAGTCATGTATCATATTTGTTAGTCCCCACGGACACCGTCTGGGGGGACTTATAGGTTTGGTCATGTCCGTGCGTGCGTGCGTGTGTGCGTCCGTCCGTCCGTCAGTCCGTTCACGCAGATATCTCAGAGATGCCTGTAGCGATTTTATTCAAACTTGGTACAAGGATTACTTCATATGTCATACAGATGCATGTCAATTTGTTTTCTGATATGATCCAATATGGCCGCCAGGTGGCCATTTTCTAATGATTTTTTCATGTACAGAGCCATAACTCAGACATGTTTCAACCGATTTTATTCAAAGTTGGTACAAGGACTTTGACTAATGTCATAGATATGCATGTCAATTTGTTTTGTGATACAATTAAATATGGCTGCCACTGCCAGGCGGCAATTTTGTTACGATTTTTTTCATGTACAGAGCCAAAACTCAGGCATGTTTCAAACGATTTTATTCAAAGTTGGTACAAAGACATTGACCAATGGCATAGATATGCACGTCAATTTGTTTTGTGATACCATCCAATATGGCCGCCAGGTGGCCATTTTGTTACGATGTTTTCATGTACAGAGCAATAACTCAGACATATCTCAACTGATTTTATTCAAACTTGGTACAAAGACATTGATCTATGTCATATATATGCACGTTGATTTGTTTTGTGATACGATCCAATATGGCCGCCAGATGGCCATTTTATTACAGTTTTTTCATGTACAGCGCTATAACTCAGACATGTTTGAACCGATTTTATTCAAAGTTGGTACAAGGACATTGACCAATGTTATACATATTCACGTCAATTTTTTTTGTGATATGATCCAATATGGCTGCTGTGCGGCCATTATGTTACACTTTTTTCGTGTACAGATCCATAATTCAGGCATACCCTTACAAAAAAGTCCTATTGGACTCCAATGGGAATCAGTCTGATAGGATTGTCCAATAGTATTTTGAGACAATGTCCTATGAGACAGTCCCATAGTAGTCCAATAGGAATGCGGCACCTGTCCTATGAGACAGTCCCACAGTAGTCCAATAGGAATGCGACACCTGTCCCATGAGACAGTCCCACAGTAGTCCAATAGGAATGCGACACCTGTCCTATGAGACAGTCCCACAGTAGTCCAATAGGAATGCGACACCTGTCCTATGAGACTGTCCCATGGTAGTCCAATAGGAATGCGACACCTGTCCTACGAGACTGTCCCATAGTAGTCAAATAGGATCATTAGACATGTCCTATTAGACAGTCCCATGGTAGTCTAATAATAATATGTCCTATTAGACAGTCCTGTGGTAAACCAATTGGAACATTAGAACGTTCCATTGAACTCAGTGTGTACATGTGTAGACATTGTTATTGTTGAGAAATGAATTCTGGTCTGGACTAGAATTAAATGTAAATGTAAACAATAACAATTTGCATTTTACACATAAAGACGCTAAGAAGACAAGCTATATAGCGGGTATTTCAACGTTCATTAGGAAGCAAAGAAGAACTTGCAATTGATATACTTTTGAACAAAGAAACTTTATTTCTATAATCAGAAAGAATGACAGGAAATTGAAGAGAAGTATAAAATATTATACAAAGCTGTATGTAACAATTATCTAATTAAACTATTATAGCTGAGACTACAGAAGCATATTACACATAGAAATTAAGTTCTGCCTTCATAAAATTTTTGAGTTGCAGTTTTATATGGCTCTTGTTTTAGGTGATAAGTTCATTTGATGCTGCTATGTAATGTATCCAAAAGTTATGACACAAAACATTCAATTTTCAGTATCATAATTTTAATAATTCAATAGCCAAATGAGCTCTATCAGCATAGAAACAATTCAGGTTTCATGATGGCAATACATGAGCAGAAATCATTGAGATATCAACTTCCTGTTTGTTATGTAACAGGGGGTCCAACCCCATTGTTCCATTGCTCCTTTGTCTCACATAAATATCAATGCATTTGGACCATACCGGTATGTATCCAATCATTAACTACATTACTACCTTGGCTTTAAACTTCACTCCTGTTTATATTCTTTGTGTGGACTGAAATGCCTAGTCAACAAGCTAGAAGTCACACAATGGGCATACACTGATCATGAGCAGGCAAGTAGACAAAGGACTATTGTAAACCCGGCTATTTCCGTAACTATTCAGTCTTCAAAAGGAAAACACTGACATATAATAATCTGTCCTACCTAACTTTGCTGTACTACAGTGATATAAAAGCTGTACAACACCCTGTTATGCTGCCACACAGTCATTTTTCAGAGCTACAACTGCCTTTTGTCTGTTCTGCAGCGGCCATCTTGTTTTGATGATGCTAGCCCATAATGCACTGCAGCCGCCCAAATGCATTCTGGGCTTAAGTTTTCCAATAGGACAGTCTAATAGGACTTTAGAAAGGTGTACAAAATATGTGTTGATCAGACATAGATAAGATAATGAGGTGATATTGATTCTCATTTGTGAATTTGAAGTGCTGGTAGTTGTAATAGTCCTAAGTCTGTGGAAACTCAATGATAAAAAAAAAATTGTAAGTGTGCGTTACTTATATGTATGTATGAGCCAGCAAGTAAACTTAATTGCTAGGCCTATTTATTGATTTGTTTTATTGATTTAAGTGTTTATTTATTTATGTATTTTGCTTGCTTGTATATTTTTTTTCATTTAATTTTAGAAATAGCAAAATGTGACATTTTTACAAACCATGTTTCCTTCAGTACCAGTCCAAAGATTAATTGCAAATTAATTTGCAAAATATTTTCCTCTCAGAGAATGGTAAGAATAATTTTGTCAGAGCAACGGCAAAAGCTAATGATTCTGACAGAATTGAATAAATCCTATTTGAATGTCATTTACAAAAGGATTGTCCTGTAGGACATTCAGGAATTGTTCCCATAGGACAAGCATGGTCCCACAAAGTTCCTATTGGAATTTCATTTACAATGGGATTGTCCAATAGGACTTACAATCATTATTCCTATAGGACAAGCCTGGTCCTACACCATTCCTGTGGTACGCCTGTTGGACCACGGTCAATCCCATTTGGGTCCTATAGGACTTTTTCGTAAGGGTATCTCAACTGATTTTATTCAAAGTTGGTACAAGGACATTGACCTATGTCATACAAATGCACATAGATTTGTTTTGTGATACGATCCAAAATGGCCGCCGTGTGGCCATTTTTTTACAATTTTCCATATCCTAAACCATAACTCAGACATGTATCAAGCAAATTTATTCAAAGTTGGTACAAAGACATTGACTTATAGTATACATAAGTACGTTGATTTGTTTCTCGATATGGTCCAATATGGCCACATGGTGGCAATTTTGTTATGGTTTTTTTCATGTTGAGAGCCATAACTCTGGCAAGTCTCAACTGATTTTATTCTAAGTTTGTACCTGGACATTGACTTATGTCATACATATACTTGTTGATATTTTAAACAGTAAGATCAAATATCGCTGCGTGGCAGCGATTTTGTTACGATTTTCTCATGTACTGAGCCATAACTCAGACATGACATGTTAGGATTGTATGAAAAAATGTTTTGCAACATCCTGTCAACTAATTCCCAGTTGAATCACAGGGCTCAAAATTAGTGGTGGTCTTGCATCAAATGACCACCATATTTCCAAGCTTGACCTCCAAATTCTGTAACTGGTGGTCATTTTGATCACCATGAAAAAAATTTAGTATTTCAGCGGTTGCCGTTTTGTTTGATGGCGAGGGTACCATTTCATCAATACAACATTGCAATCTGCCTTGAAGAAATTGATGCACATAACGTTTCATTCCTTTTTGTGGTGCAGGGCCTTCACAGGTGCCAATAAACTAAATATTATTTTGCAACATTTATGCAAATATTTCTCGCAAATGAAAAAAATACTGTCAAGGACACTATGTGCTCACATTTGGTTTGAATTGGTCCATTCGAGAAATATTTAAACCAGGAAAAACAAGAATGACAAAAGCAAATAAGGTCTCCAACTTAGGTACTGGAGGTCATCTTTAGGAACATGCATATCAACTCCTATAGCAATGGGACAGTCAGATCCTAAATACATAAGCAAATGTCAACAACAACAAAAAAAGACAGAGAAGGCTTGATAAAAAGAAAAGGTGGGAGTGGGCAAAAAATGTACAAGGGATCTGGTAAAAAAGTAATGCTACATCATCAATCTTCTAGACCCTACCCCTCCTGAAAATCAAATGTTCCACCCTTTGGTATTACATAAGACCAAATGACAGGAAGTATATTTACAACCTTCAAGATTGTTTAATTAATGCGATGAGTGTTATCATTCTAATGTAAACAGCACTTAAGTTAGTTAAAGATAGTGAAATGCCCTCCACTGTGGGCGGTGATTACAACATCTGGAATTATCCTGGATCCAACTTTCTTCATCAGTTCTTGTATGTCTCACATAGATAAGTTGCAAAAATTGGTCCGAAATGAAAAAAAATCACCTCAGCTTTCTTTTCTGGATCAAATTTTCCTACAAATTGATACCAAATATGACAAAATTATGTTCACAGCCTCCAAAATTGTCTCACAACATATCCTGGGTTGGTGTAGGTCATTTAAGGTCACAAACTAAGAAAATTACCTAAAATATACAAATTTTGGGGTTTCCCAACACTTTGAGCAAAAAATTTATCTAATAACATCCCTCGGGACGTTATACCAAATTACAAAGCTATCAAACATGGGACTTTATACCAAATTACAAAGCTATCAAACAAGTAATTTTGAGAACGAGTTTTCTTGACCAAAAATAACAATATTGTCTTAAAAATACAAATTTTTATATTTCAGGACAATTTCAACATATCTAACTATTGTCATCTCTGTACGTCTGTGTACCAAAAATGAAAGCTGTCTGTCCTGGGGTTTTAAAAAGGAAATACTGTTTAAGATTTTTTGACCAAAAATGACAAAATTGCTCAAAAATAGTAATTTTCCCAATTTTGTCATAATTTCAACAAATTAGAAGAGTAACACCCTTGCAAAGAGACAACCCGAATTTGAGAGCGATTGGGCTGGTGATTTCAGAGAAGAAGAATTTTTACTGAAAATGAAAAAATCACAAAAAAATTCAGCAAAAATACAAAATTAAGGATGGCAATGCAGACTTCATTTGAACAAAATCCCATCTATAGCCCAGGATGCATCCACATACCAAATACCAAGCTGAAACTTGCAGCGGTTTGCGTGTTTTTGATGTTGACGGACATACTGTACGTACATACATACATACATACATACATACATACATACATTCATACATACACACATACACAGACGCCATCGACTTCAGCCTATATGATAAACTCACATTGCTATAACCAAATGTGAGTTAAAAAACAATTTTAGAATCCTTCTACTTATCATTAAAAACACTAGACAATGCAGCGATCACTTTGGAACTCTGGCAAGTATAAAAATACAATTGAAAGATAGACAACATGAACGAATTGTTCCACCCATTTGCATGTTGTTTGGGTTCCAATAAAGCATGAGTCAGTAGATGAGCAGTTGTTGGCAAAATCAAGCCTGATAATATGATTCAGTTGAAATTAAAAAAAATCGACTACTAGTTTCCTTAAAATGACCACCAAATTTAAAATGTGATGGTCAAAATGACTACCAGGATAAAATTTTAATTTCGAGCCCTGACTTATTTAATAACCTTTAGGATAGTGGCCTACATTGGTTTTATGTTTTCATCACCATGGAACTCATGCTTGGCCATTGAGTACCATCTGTATCAAAGTATAAGAGGACTCTATCCTCTCTGAGGACCTGTAATCAAAGTACCCATTAACAAGTGGGGACTGTGTCATCAACGATGACTTGTTCTTAATGCTTCATGCTGAGAGACCAACTTTTGCATGTCTAAGCAATGAACAAAATAGGTGACTTTCCAAAAGTGAGCATACATTGCACAAATTTTATTGCCGTAGTATTTTACTTGATTATCAAACTTTTGCGTTCAGTGATACATATTACAATTTACTGAGTGATTTCATTGTTTTCATGTCTCATTGGTGATGACTCCATCAGACTGAGTTACTGGTATTTGCAGGCAAGTGTTGAAGGAATGGAGTACAATCCTGTAGAAAAGTTAGACTCTTATTTCCTTAGGTGACTCTCTTCCTTTTAATTTTAAGTTTTTTTTAAAGAAATCAGTTGTTACAATACTTGATTTTGATCCAGAGGAAATAGAATAATCTCCATACATCACAAAGCAAATATTTGATGATCATAATGTATAGTGTGTGGATGTTGGCAAAGGACAGCTGTTGTAAATGTTATGTACAGATGAGAGAGAGTGAAATTAGTTTAAAATCTTTTCAATTTAATTCAATTTTAAAAAATCAATTTTCATAAAAAGTATCATTCTGTATTATTCTAGTCTTGATTTTTATATCTTATTTTGAATTTCAGATAATTTGTTGATAAGTTATGTTTTGTTTATTTCATGTTCATAATTTTGCATTTTATATCTATTGTTTCTCTTCCCAAATAATGTTGAAACACCTGTTATTCAGCTTGGCAATACAGCCTCTATACAAGTAAAATTCACCGCTGTAAATTCTAGTGCAGACTACAATTTACTTGTCAACAGAGTAATACAGTCTGTATAAGATAGGGCGGAGTTGATAAGCTCTATACTCTGTATGGAAACAGGTTTTTTTTCAGGAGTAGGACAAGAAATTGTAGTTGAAATTAAAGGCAAAACTAGTAAGAAAAGATGCATGGATTGTTACAGGTACTGGCCCTTATATTGGAAATTTGATAAGTGTGTAAAGTGCATGAAATGAAATTGTAATTTTATGATTAAACTGAAGTAAGGCATAATTGTGGCTTCTCCATGACTTTGCTTTACCGCCCTCTATTGACCAAGCCCTTCAAAGTCAGAAATTTACCCATGATTCTCCTCTCCAATATTGACAAAGAGGATGTTTAGAAAGGAAATAATTGCCCACTACACCATCATAAACATTTCAACAATTTATTTCCAATTTATTTATGAAAATCGTGCCAGTTAAACAGTCAAATCCATAAATTATCAGAGAATATCAGATCAATGGTAACACCAACTGTCCAAGTATCAACACAATATTATCACTAGCAATCTCTGTCCTATCCCTGTGTATCTTGTTCACATTTCCATGCATGTTTAGACACTGCAAGAGAAGAATAGGGATGGGAGGGAGGGAGCCATAATTTATTATACCTTACTTAAGTTTAGTCATAAAATTACAATTTCATTTCATTAGCTTTATACACTTATACAATTTCCAATTTTATCATATGAACTCCCGTAAAGTATAATTATGTATTTTCAAAGTGCAAAGGTCTGTCATCATTAACCAGTTCCTCTATTTTTGTGATGACAGAAATTGCTCTTGAATTTTCAGACTTGCATTCTCTACTCTTCTGTAGTAAAACTTGTGGAGGATTTTGACCAATTTGCTATTTTCATGATCTGGCCTGGGGAAAGTCCTCATGTATTAGCCTTTGAGGTACTTACTGACCGAACTGAGTGTCTTTTGAATTTGTGTATGTTAATTCCAGATCCCTTAATCAGCTTCTTGAGCCAATGTGCAATTGTACATGTTACAACTGTTTTTTTTGGCTTAATAAAGCTGAGAAACAGTTGCTGTTTCTGTGCTTGTGTTTCTTTCCAATGCCTTGCATGAGCCAAATATTCTCAAAGGCATGGAATGACATCCAACTGTTTACCATATTCAAAAGTGTGCAACACTATTTCATCTGGTGGTTGTCCCTGCTTTCAAGTTAGACTGGCTCGCCTAAACTGAATCTTATTGATTATTGCCAGTATCAACCATGTATTTCAAGTTAATTTATATGTGGAAAAGTTAATTATATGTATTAAGTATATGATGATCTACTTGCATTTGTCAAAGCTATTAACATTACCAATTTTAGATATATTTATTCTGTTTCTGTGCTTTCATATATGTCAACACAGTATCTACTTTCGTGGTATTCTCATATTTTGGTTTTGGGGGCTAAGAATTAAAAATTGCAGACATTTAACTTTGACCAAAGGTTGTTGCCCTACTTTGGTCAGTTTGGTTCCATTAATCTCTAGGTGAATTGCAGATGTAGAAGAACGGTAGCCATTGCTGGTACTATACTCAAGCCCTTGACCATACAAAGAACTGAAATTGATTAATTTATTTCCCGTTTGGAACATCAGCAATCCCACTTTTTCCAGTCGCCACTTAAATCGGTAGTGGCTCCATGTAACTTGTAACAAGATGGCGTATTCATTAATATTAATAAGTAGTATAAATATTCATAAGCTCATTAATATTAATCATCTGTTTATCACGGGTATACATATTATCACTCAGAATAACAGTAATTAACAGTATTAACAGCTATGAACAGTAAATACAGTGACTATAGCAGTAATTCACAGGTATATATGCATATTAACACTCATAATAACAGTAATTAACAGTATTAACAGCTATGAACAGTAGATACAGTAGGTTACAGTAATTCACAGGTATATACATATTATCACTCATAATAACAGTTATTAACAGTATTAACAGCTATGAACAGTAAATACAGTGAGTAACAGTAATTCACGGGTATATAGATATTATCACTCATAATAACAGTAATTAACAGTATTAACAGCTATGAACAGTAAATACAGTAGGTAACAGTTATTCACGGGTATATACATATTATTACCTTCTCGTGTCTATTTATAGACAGAGAAGGTATTAGAGTTGAAAACCAGTATGCTGGTGTCAGCTTCTACTTCCGTCTGTCAAGACTTCCGTCTGTCAAGATCCGTTGAGGTCATACCATTGTGATGGGTCATATCATAAACTGGTGGGGGTGTTCATGGCTCAGGTTGAGGTGTGGGAGAACGATTTTGAGCTGTGACAAAAATCAAAAGGGATTTAGCGGCATAGCCAGTGTTACATGTAAGCCTTTCTCCAAGGTTTCTTGGTTGACTACGATCTATTACAGACTACTGAGCTGACGTTAGGGGTACTCACTTTGTATTTGCTCACTCTGTGTGCACTAGTGTTTGGTACTGAGTTGCGTGGATATCCCCTCATGGCCTCACGTGATATGGGCCTGTTGCATAATCTGCAGATGATCATATGCCTAGCCTCTGAGTCTGAAAACGGTCACTGTGTAAGCCTGTCGGCATTTTCCTTGCAATTTTTCTCATTTAATTTAGCAAAATATCGGCGAGTACCTCAATATTTCAAGATAACTCTTTCTTCCCAATCGTTTCCTTGAGTTTCAGAGTCATATGAACGAAAATGAGTGAAAGTTTTAGACAGGAAAATCGGACGTCGGCCATGTTCAATCAATGTTTACAGTACAATCAGAAGTTTATGTGGAGGAAATAACTAACAAACACTGTTCATGATGCCCGCCCTCTAGAGGCAGACCTTCCTAAATGAAGTACCACATTTGATGCTTGTGGAAAGCTTGACCACACAAAGGAGCATTTTAACTTTTAGAAAATGACAAATTGAATAAGAAGGTATTCTGAAAATGTCAAATACTGAGGAAAAATGCGCAAATATTCAAAATAAACAGGTTAACTGACTGGTCAGCTATAAAAAACAATGAAAATGTTTATGATCAAAAGTTTTTGAGATGTGCACATTTTAACAAATACAGAAATTATTAACATTATAAATATAAGACCAAACTATTTTTTCAGGGATGGGACAGGTTGGAAATGAGGGGTGAGAGACAAAGGCACTCCTATTGTTGCATGTGGATGCAGCCACACCATTTCATTTACAGCATACTTATTCACTATGTTGTGTTCAAGTTCCATATTGTACTGACTGTCATACAAGGATAACATAAGCAAATCAAATCAAATTAGAAAAGGATCAATGCTGTCGTGTGGATTTTGCTGAACATGGCTGATTTTAATATTTCGCCCCATATATTTGGTATCCAGCAAAGGCATATTTTGATGTAAAGTCAAAATTAACACTACATTGCTGACAATATATGTTACCGTTTCTGCATGAACTTTTCTTTTTTAAGTTATAGTATAGTAGCAGTACTTCGAACAGATTAACAATTATCGTGATGTCAACCCATAATTTTACATCACAAAGACTGTAATTCTGCCAATTTTTTTTGTTTTTCAGTCATTTTATAAATTTTGCACTGCACAAGATGATTGAACAAATTGCAATGTTTGAATTTGTAAACTAAAAGAATAAAAATCCTTTGGTCACAGATTAAATTATTTTTTGAAAAGAAATTTACTCTTAAACACTTTTAGCATATATTCTTTACACGGTCATGTATTTCAAGGAAAATATGCCTATTAAAAACAGTAATTTCTTCACTTTCAATTTTTTTTCAATACTATGACAATTATCAGCCATGAGGTTTTACAAACACAAGACCAGATAAGCGTTTTTCATCAGTTCCACAGGACTCTTTGGAAAATCCATTAAAAACAGTTAAAATGACTTAAAATGATCACTTGGTATACCGTACATTTAATTTACAGATGCCAGGTTGTGTATTTCACATGCACTTAGGTCAGTAGGGAAGTGCGTCATTACTATATTGGACTGTTAATTCTTATTTCTGAATTATTTAACTTTTTTCCACATTGAACTATCTTTAGGCAGTTTATACTGTAGCTTAGAATTTTTTTGATTGATGTATTTAATCACCTTTTGGGTTCTTTGGGTCCATATCCCACCTCATGCCCCTACATCATCAACTATTTACCAACAACTCCATGCCAACACAATTACCTTACCTGGCCACACATTAGAGAAGGTACAGCGTCATTGACGGTATTTTCTCTCATCTCATAATAACAGTAATTAACAGTATTAACAGCTATGAACAGTAGATACAGTAGGTCACAGTAATTCACGGGTATATAGATATTATCACTCATAATAACAGTAATTAACAGTATTAACAGCTATGAACAGTAAATACAGTGAGTAACAGTAATTCACGGGTATATAGATATTATCACTCATAATAACAGTAATTAACAGTATTAACAGCTATGAACAGTAAATACAGTAGGTAACAGTTATCCACGGGTATATACATATTATCACTCATAATAACAGTAATTAACAGTATTAACAGCTATGAACAGTAAATACAGTGAGTAACAGTAATTCACGGGTATATAGATATTATCACTCATAATAACAGTAATTAACAGTATTAACAGCTATGAACAGTAAATACAGTAGGTAACAGAACTTTATTCACGGGTATATACATATTATCACTCATAATAACAGTAATTAACAGTATTAACAGCTATGAACAGTAAATACAGTAGGTAACATTAATTCACGGGTATATCACGCATAATAAGAAGGCAATAGCGATATTACTATACAATCATTAATATTAATGAGCATTAATGAGGTTATGAATATTAATGATGATCATTAATATTAATGAAGACGCCATCTTGTTACATGTTACATGGAGCCATTACCCTTAAATCAGTCAGATGGAATTTGTAAACAGCGCCCTCACCGATGGAAAACCATGAAAGTGTGTTTAATTTTTCCCTCTTCAGGAGAATGGTATATATACACACTTCTAAAAAAATCAACACAGAAATTATTCTCAGATTGTGTCCTTAGTAATATATATGTACAGTGTACTTATGTACAGTGAAGAGACAATTCATTTGTAAGATTTAATAAGTTCAAAGTAATTTAATCTTCAAATATTTTGATGTTTGGTTGTAAATAATAAATTCTCAGAATATCTTCATTTCATCTACACTTACAAATATCAAGTATATTCTAGTCTGGATAAGAATTCAAATATAAACAATATCAGCACATTTTACATGTATAGAGACTGGGTGTTTCAACATGCTCTACTTAAGAAATTGCAATGGATATACAAAATAAAACAACAGGTAACACTATAATAAATGATCAAATGTTACATCTTTTAGCTTGCCCTTAGGTCAAATGTGATCATTTAGTCTTTGTGGAAGACTGGCTGACTTTTTACTTGCACTTTGACATTGACATAGCACATTGAAATGTTACAACTTTTAACCGTGGAGACTGTCTGCGCATTATTTTCTGAAATGACTGCAAGCCTCTGGAAAGTAGATGTGACAGCAATATTTGAATGAAATACAACCCAATGATTTCATTTCATTTCAGTCATTTGGTACCTGGTATTCTCCCTGCTTTTCCAGCAAGCAATAAATTTAGAAAATTGTTTTCACAAAAAAGTTGATGTTGTTAGGGACGATTCAGAATTTACTTCCAGGGGGAGGGTGGAGGATTTTCTATTTTCTCGGTGTATGGCCACCCCCTCATCTTTCCTGTTTTTTTTCATGGCCCCCTCTAATATATACATGCATGCTTATACATTATAGACATATCCAGTCTAACAAGTTGCAGGAACTGTAGTGGACATTTAATCGATGATATAACAAATCATTTCAGGGTTATGTGACTATAAAAAGAATGATTTGCAGGGACTGCAATTGGCACACTTTTGGAAAGGGTAGCAATAAACATATCTGGTTGTAAATTTCTGAAGAAAAGTTAATTACTAAATATTAATACTTTTTTGTTATGTCTCACTGATACATATGATGCACACAAAGACAAGCAAAGATGTCAGTTAGAAATGGTGAACAGAAAATCAGAGGAGCAGATAATTGGCAAAGTGATATATATCTTGAAGTTTAATGGTACATCATTTGCAGATATCCAGATATTTCTGGAAAGTGAGATGTACATGTACATGCACACGTTCAGCATACATTTTCATTTGATGATGCTGAATATTTGCAGACTCACACTGAAAGTTTTAAACATTAGGAATTAAAATTGGTGAAAGCCAACTTGTTTTTAATTTTCTCTTTTTTTCTAATTTGGTTGTCATAAAACCAAGTAGCTGCCACTGAAAGCAACAATGCTGAGGAATATTTTAGAACATTTCTTGGACAAAACACCTTATCCAAAACATGAATTCACATGTTATTCAGCTCATTCCATTCACAATCCAATGTTCATATTAAAATGCAGACAACCCTGTGTAAGTCAAAATTCACATTTTGTCAGCAGTATTTTTCAAAATTGACAGAGCATTCATATTTCAAATTTTTTTAACAAACTTTAATTTTAAAATAGTCATGATGCGCATGTTTTCAGATGACACGAAACAATACATGTTAATTCGTTTTTTTGCCTTTTCTGCCAGCCGTGAAATCTTTGATTATACATATCAGAATGAATGGGACACAAAAGTATTAGCATCAATACACAATGTGTAAGCCTATCCACATTTCTCCTAGCCTTATACACACTGAGATCACTTCTTGGACTACAGCAAATTTCTTGTGTACACAATATTTCAACAATCCGACACCATAGCATTGGTGCAGTGCCACATGATCTTCTGGATGCACATACAGGATTATTGGAAAATCAACCCTTTTGTAAATTTTTCACCGTATATTTTTGACAGTAATACATAATATTTTTATTTTCAACATTAAAAAACTATTCGCTGAAAAGCACCTTGAAGATGAGACGGCCATAAATTTATTTTCAAAAAAGTTTATAGTAGATGTAAGCACTGTAAAAAGTTATGTAGAACATTTAAAAAATTTAGAAAGGGTAAAATTGATGAGAATGAAACATAGAAAAAAGGAGCAGAAAAGAAGAGTAGCAGTAGCAGTAGTTTACTCAAAGGATGAAGTGGGTGTATATTTGGGGTAAAAAACCTCAATTTTTGTATTAATGATAAAAATTAATTTAATCAAAAACTAGACAGTATTTTCTGAAATGTAATATTTCACTTGAAAGGAGAGTATTCATGTAGAAAAAAACAACAATTTTATTTGGCATTATCCACCCTCATTTTAAAATTGTAGGGGTTTAAAGACTGACACTCTAACAATTGATTAAAATCATGATCAGCAAAATTAAAATGCCTCTTATTCAAAATGCCTCTTATTAAAAATGTAAGAGCTTTATTGCCAAACAAAACCAATTGATAGTTGTTTTTTTATATAGCATTTAAAAAACATAATGTGAAATTTCAGAAAATTTGACCCAGCCGGAGTGGAGTTAAATTCTTTGGAAATTTTGAAATTTGGAGGCAAAAGAAGCCAAGAAATCGGGTGATTTGCATACATTTGCATAAATTAACACTTCTTTATCATGCAACTTTCAACTGCTTTACAAGCTACAAGGTAAACCCAACCTTAAAAAGACATTTGCTGTAATTTTTAGCATTCGTTCAATGTTCATCTCTGTGTATCAGCATTTGTTTGTTATTCTATCACTACATAGAACACCCAATGCTGTATTCAGCAACATACCAGTGTGAACATAAATGACCATCGTTATTGTTGATAAATGAATTCTAGTGTGGACTTGATCTGAGATCTCTTTTCAACAAAAACAACCCTGACTGTTCACTGTATGGTTTGTATTGACATGCTAAATACTGGACATTTCATAACGCTTCAGGGAGGAGAACAAGATACTGCAGTAGATGCATAAAACAAACCACTGTGAATATTACCGAATTTGGCAGCTAAAGGAGTTTAACTAAACATGTTGAGTTTATCTGTCACCCAGGTAGCGTCTATGGTTCTCTTTTGTAGAGATCAGAAATTCTGGGCAAATATTGCATTGATGTTTTTTTTCCTTGGCCCCCCCCCTAAAAGATTGTGGTATTTTTGTCTGGCCCCCCCGGCAAAATCCAGGGGGGGGGTCATCGTAATTTTGAAATCCGCAAAGGGGGGTCATCGCTTTTTCACTGGTAGGAAAGGGGGGGTCACCACATTTTCAACAACATAATACCAACAATAAAGTTCACTTTATGCCATGGCCATGATCGACCCTCTTTGCCGGCGGGCCGCCTTCGGCGGCCCATTACAATAAATATACATTATGTATTACCCATGACCCTCTTAACGGGCAGACACCTTTGGCGGCACACTCCAATTAGGTTTACTTCATTCAATGGCCATGATTGACCCTCTTTACCGGCAGGCCGCCTGTGGCGGCCCACTACAATAAATTGACTTTATGTAATACCCCACGGCAATCTTACCATAAAATTCCCAATTGAAGCCGCGGCTTGTATTAGAAACATTTTTGAGGGACCCCTGGGATCATGCACTGAATAATGGTAATGGCCGCGCGCCTTCAGCGGCCCTGTCCAGTAAAGTCTACTTTATGCAATAGCCATGATCGACTCTCTTTACCGGCGTGCCACCTTTGGTGGCCCACTAGAATAAAGTTGACTTTACGTAATGGCCCATGACCCTCTTAACCGGAGGGCTGCCTTTGGCGAACCACTCCAATAAAGTTTACTTTATACAATGTCCATGGACATGAGTTGTCTATGGAAATGAAGTTAAAAATTGCCTTACAGTCGTCCTAATTAACAGACGTTTCAATGGATGTGGCTGAGAAGTTGTGCACTGGCATCTCTGCTACACGAATAAAGTGCGCCGCGTACCGGAGTTCAAATCCAAACCATGCGGGTAAATTTGACATATGGGTTTTGGTTATTTTTCAGGGGGGGTCATCAATTTTTTTCGTCTGACAAAGGGGGGTCATCTTTTTTCCACAAAAAATGCAGGGGGGGTCTATATTTTTTTGAACACCAGCGACAAGATTTTGCCGCCCCCCCCCCCCCCCAGGCCGTAAAAACTGAACGCTCCCTAAATACAGTAAAACTTGGCTGGACACAGTAAGGCCAGGCTATGACTTTGTTTTGCAAATTACAAAGACGACCTTGCAATGGAACTTTGCAACAAAGTTTCAATATCTAAACTAATGTACTTGGATGACAGGCACAGAAAATGATGGCCAATGAAAACGCACTCTCATTGTATTTTGATCAAAATGTATCAATCACAAAGTCCTCTCTACTACAGAAAGCCCATGGTCTGCTTTTAGCCCTGCTGAGAAGGTGGTGGTCATTGCCATGACGACTATCAAAACTATCATGCAACTCTGAGAATGAAACGGGTTGTCAATACAATGATAGGTCACCAAACTTTTTAGAGTCACTGTCATCAATTATACCAGTTTGGGTAATAAAGGTGTGCAAGTACCGGTATTCACATAAAATATTTAACAAATTCACTTCATGGGCAGAATCTTGAAAAATAGCTTTTTCTTCTCTTGTTAATGAAAGAAATCCCTAAACTAAAATATGCATGGGCTACCAGCCATTGTCACTGGGCTACCAACTTCAGAAAATGGTAGCCCGAGTGGACTACTATTGCCTGGCTGGATATGAAATTTTCTTTACTTCCTATTCAGTAAATTTTCTTTACATCCTAGAAAGTCAGTTTTCTTTACTTCCTGGAAAGTCAGTTTTTCTCTACTCCCAAGAAACTCCATTTTTCTTTACTTCGTAGAAAGTCAATTTTCTTGACTTCCCAGAAAGTCAACCTGTTTTTGTCACTCATCACATGTACAGAAAACATCACTTTCCTCTTTCTTGATTGATAAATGCATATAAATTTTCAGCAGCATTTTCAATTATCATGTCTGTGTTGCAGCATCTTTATGGACTGTTTTTGCAGAATATGGAAATGATAACAGCCATAATCTATGTGCAAACTGATATGAATGGTTTTGTTTTCTTAACTTAGGGACTATTGATCACGTCATTGGATATCTCAGGAATCAACCAAATCTAGTGGTGAACTGATGCTGTGGTTATAAGAATCAGATTAATTTTTACATGACTTCCAAAAGTGATTCTCATTCTAATTGTGATGATGCTAAAGGCCAAGAAAAATAAAAAGTTTGTTTCTCATCCTCGCGTACGTCAACACCCGCCGCATCAACCTTTTTTTCTGCTCATCGGGAAATTTCAAGAGTTACATCAGGTGGAGCTTTTAATGTGACTGTGATATTTAAGTAAAATGAACAATCTGTTTCATATGGCTTTGAAGAATGTTGCGCCAGTTTCTGAAATCATGATGACTGTCAAAAATGAAACCAAAAAAAATGATCTGGTTGCTTAGAATGAAAAACTGGTGATTTTACCTCAAACAGTACTTTTAATCCTTTATGGTAAGAAAAAATTATATTTTTAGTTATTTAATGATATCACAGAGCTGTCTCTACTTGTAGAGGGCAGTATTTAACATGTACATGTATGGATTTGAATCACAATATTCAAACATGGTAAATTGGGATTGCCCTGTGAAGTAGTTTTGACCAGTAGATTAGTGATCACTGTTTTGTACATTTCTGAATTTTGATCTTTTGGAGTTTTATGGCCAGCATAGACTACCCAATTTGATGTTAAGGATTCGCTTCCAGATGTTCAAGTTCAATGTCTTAATGCAGGGCAATGTCTACCCAATGATTTCATTCCGTGCAGTGTTTGAATTGAATCACTTTTCAGTGTAAGGAGATTAGGGTGGTCTTGTGTGATATGGCCTGAATGTTACAGTTTTCAATGGTTTGTTCAGTGCAGTCTTTACTTCATTGTTAAAAAATGTTGATGCCATACAATGCAATTATATTCTTTTGAAACTCTTCACATGACCAAAGGAATTGCAGCAAAACTGTTCTGTAAATTCAACAATCTGATGTGTCATCCATATTAGAGAAATGCATATAGTCAGGTTGTGAATTGATGTGTACCACAAACCCACTTCACTGTGATTTCTGTTCATAAATGGTATAAATTGTGACAAAATGTTACCGATACTGGTTTGTTTATCTGCTGTACAGGTATATACAGAGAACGTCAGCTTAGAACTTTGAGTACACAGACAATAGTAAAGGAAAAACAATGTGATTTTTAAGGTAGTCAGAATGATTTTATGCCAAGTGATGTCAGTCAACAAATGACAGTTCTAAAACCATTGAGCGAAATTACTGATTGCAACATGCAACAGAGGAACTTAGAAATTGTTGTGAAATTGGAGAGTTACCCTGGATGATTGAGCCTGATTTTCAGCCAATCAGGAAATTCCAGTACCAAATTGCAAAGTATTGCCTTATAGTTGGTTTCTATGTTCTGTTACAGTGGAAGTTAAATTTTTTAATGAATATCAGTACATACGGATATCAAGGGATATTTCTTGATGTGATATTAATTTAAGCTGTTTTTCTTCTATAGGCTAAATATCACCTGAATAAGAGTAGCAGTTTGGATGAAATGTAGAGTTACAATGGAAAAGGTGGAGTGTTACATATTTACAGACAGAAAAATAGATGAGTTTTATGAACAAACCAGAACTACTGGTAGTGTGTTTGAGTAATAGCATTAAGCTGTTTAAGATTTAATGAAACTATAACAAACTCTTCAGTTCATTTATTGTTTGTAATTCTGTCTTCACAGGATATATATATCTTGGTATCCAACACAGCCCTGCAATCAAGGAAAGGTCCAATGGCTGTCTCAAGATCAAACCATACCTCTCTGGAGACCAGTGATCCCATTGTCATTGCAGTATTTCCAAATATCGGTGGCACTTCTCCAGATTTTCTACAGACTATTACAGTACTGTTAGTGAAGACCTCTGTGCAATGAAGAAGTCAATTTGACTTCATGGTTAATTAGTATATTATTGTAAAACTTATTTTGCTTTCAAAGTAAACATTTGATGATTGTTAGTTTTTTTCGAAAAAAAAAGTTACAAAGACATTGAGCACTGTGCACTATAAGGTAAGTCAAAATATTTACACTTCTGCTTTTTAGCTCCGCTGTCAGCGACGCGGAGCTTATCAAATAGATTGATTTTCCTCTGTCGTCCTTCGTCGTCGTCCGTCAACAATTGCCTTCTCCTCTGAAACCGCAAGTCCAATTGCTTTGAAATTTTATATGCAGTTCACTTGGGGTGACTTCACTTCAGTTTGTTCAAATCGTGGTGAAATTTCCATATTTCTATTTTTGGGGCATTTTTTCGTGTTTTTGGTAAAAAAATCTTCTACTCTGGAACCGCTTGTCCGATTACTTTGAAATGTGATATGCAGTTTACTTAGGGTGACTTCAGTCAGATTTGTCCAAATCGAGGTGAAATTTGCATATTTGTATTTTTAAGGCAATTTTTGTCATTTTTGGTAAAAAAATCTTTAAAAATCTTCTTCTGCAAAACTAAAAGTCAGATAGCTTTGATATTTGGTACATATGTCCCTAGGGATGATCTATTGCAGATTTGTTAAAATTGTGCAGAAATATGCAAATTTGCATTTTTAAGGCAATTTTTGCCATTTTTGGTCAAAAAATGTATTTTCCCAAAAAGTACTGGTCTGATAGCTTTGAAATTTGGTATACAGGTTTCCATAGATGAACCAAGTAATATATTGAATTTCTGATGAAATCTGTAATTTTGTATTTTTGGGGCAATTTTTGCCATTTTTGGTCAAAAAATGTGTATTTCCAAAACTACTCATCTGATAGCTTTGCAATTTGGTGTACAAGTTCCTACAGATGAACTAAATGTTATTTATTGAAACTATGATGAAATCTGCAATTTTGTAATTTAAGGCCAATTTTTGCCATTTTTGGTCAAAAAATGTATTTCTCAAAAACTACTGGTCTGATAGCTTTTGAATTTCGTATACAACTTTCTACAGATGAGCTTAGTAATATATATTGAATTTCTGATGAAATCTATAATTCTGTATTTTTTGGGCAATTTTTTTCCATTTTCGGTCAAAAAATGTGTATTTCCAAAACTACTCATCTGATAGCATTGAAATTTGGTATACAGGTTGCTATAGATGAACTAAATGATATTTATTGAAATTATGATGAAATCTGCAATTTTGAATTTTTGGGGCAATTTTTGCCATTTTTGGTCAAAAAATGTGTTTCTCAAAAAGTACTGGTCTGATAGCTTTGAAATTCGATATGCAGGTTCCTACAGATGAACTACATTTGATCTTTTGAAATTATGATGAAATCTGCAATTTTTATTTTTAGGGGCAATTGTTGCCATTTTTGGTCAGAAAATTTTATTCTAAAAAAACTACTCATCAGGTAGCTTTGGTTGACATGTTCCTAGGGATGATCCAATGTGATATATTCAAAGCATGATGAAATCTTCAATTGTGTATTTTTGCAGCTATTTTAGCCACTTTTTTCTGGCCACTGAAATGAGCTATCAAAGATTTCCACCTTCTTCATCAACATGTGTCAAAAATAGTTTTTCTCTACATAAATACAGCGGAGCTATATTGGCCGCTAGGTCGCTTCTTTTAATTTGTTTTAAGTCCTTTCAAACAGTTGCAAACAGGTCAGTATTGTTGATGTTATTTCAGAGAAATTTTATCCATCATTCTATAGTGACAATGAAATACATAATATATATACAACTGTTGTATAAACATCAATGATTTGAATGAGAGCAATGATAGTGAATTAATGCATTTCAACAACTGTATCGTTTGAAGTATGATCTACCGGTCAAAGTGGTAAGACAGTCTCCTCAATGATATGTGTATAGAGTACATAAGGTTCAGTGCAGTGTTTTTAGACTGCTGTTGACACACAACTGGTATAGAGGCCTTAAAGTGAAATCTTGAAGAAAGATTAAAAAGCTCAAACATTGTGACCCACTTCTTCATTAATTTTAGAATCAGCTGTGCGATGATGTTAGGAAATAAAAAAACTGTTAAAATGAAAACAAAGTATTTTCATCAAACATTTGAAACAAAAACTGTATACTGATAGTTTTCCAGCACTTTTATTATGCCTGTTTTTGACAATTTCTATATTTATAATTTTCTGTTGAAAAACCATAAACCATTACCATGGTTGATAAACCATTGTCTCTGAAACCACTCTTCTCATTCGTTTCAAAGTTGGTATGTACCGGTACATTTCAAGAGATGACTTCATTCAGGGATGTTCAAATGATGTTGAATTTGCATATGTAAATTTTTATATTTAAGTTTCTCTATTTCATTTAAAGTAGGTCAAACATTACTTTTGCATTAAAATGTGGCTAGCAGAAATATTGTTTAGTTATGCACTAATTCTATTCCCAAGTTCACAGTGCAATAGACTACTGGTAATTACAAATATTCAGTGCTAGATCATTTTCATTGTTTGTGTTAGAAATCATCACAGAGCAATATAAACAACTACTTTATTTGTCTAATATCATCAAAGATGTATGATTTGGAGACCTACTGAGACACTGAACATGAGCAATCTTGGTAATTTGAATGTGTCAATGACTACGACTCACAAAAAAATGATATCTGATTCCCTCAACTGACATGTAATATGGACCATGAGAAATTTCTTGCTAGATTTTGTATGTAAAACAGTTCTACAAGCCAAGTAGGAAATTCAAATCTGTGAAATATTGGATGGCTTGTAGCCATGGTAACTGTGTCATAGTAGTCAAATATAACTGTGCAACTGATTTAAATTGTTGATTTCTTTTGAAGTTAAATTATATAACTTTTGTGTCCATTTCTAGCCAATGGTAACCTACCAATCCACAGTCAATGTCTTTTTCACAAATGTAATGAAATTATAAATTGACCGTGTTTGTATTTGTATACAAAATTTTTGCATTTTGTAAAATTCACTGAATGTTTACAGTATTTGAACTGTCAAGCTCACCTTTATTGTGCAAAGAAGTGTTTGTTGTCCCATTGTCAATGTCATATTTTACTTGGAGCTATCTCAACTGGTAGTAGGTCAATAACTTGTCTAAGAGCATTGGATGTACAACTTAAAACTACACACATGAGAAAATGTATCCTTTTTTGTGTTGTAGTTAGCTTTTATTCAAGTAATTTAGAAATCCACTGTACATATCTTTATCAGTTTGAATACATATCAGAGTTGGAAATAAGTTGTAACAGCTGACTGCAAAATTACATTTTCATCTATTCCTTCATCGTGTCCAAACAAGTTATTTTTTTATGTTTAGTATATTTTTTATTAGGGATGCTACGTGTTTGTAGAAGTAGTTTGCATACAACGGTGCCTAAGCTGTAACTTAGTTTTGTGAATGAAAGTTTCAACTCTAGCATGAAAAGTGTTAATGACGTATGATATATCTTTTATGTTACTTAAAACTCAAAACAAAGGCTCTTCTTGAATTTACAGCCTCACTTATTAGAAAATATATGCCAGCCATTTGGATTGAGACCTGTATTTCATGAAGAATGCAAAGTTTACTAAAATGAATTTCTTTTCTGTAGTTTTATGAAACTGTCAATATTAAATACATTTTCAATGTATTGTCTTACTATACTGGATGTATGTGGTAATTGGTCATTTATTCTTGTGATGGATAGATGTAAGAATCCCTGTATCAATAGTAACTTTCTTCATGGTGTGGTAAAAGTTGAACACCAAAATATTGTATGTCATCGTTGAGGGCGCACTTCTTACTGCATAAAGCAATGTGACTTCAAACGCTGTGTCATCAGTTTGCATTGTAAATATCAGGCCTGTGTTTCTTCTACGTTTGTTTCAGATTGAATTTCAACTGTAGAACAAGATAATCTCTGCCAAGTTACAAGTGTATTGCAAAGTTCCTTCATGGTGAATAAAATGATATAGGAGAGCAGCTGTTAGTTTTTTTCTGTAGCTTTGTTTCATCTTACATGTTAAGGTAATGGAACCGTTATTCAAAGCCGCATCACGTAGTGAAAGTAATCTGCCATATGCAACTTTATAAGGTATAAATAGAAAAGGTGTCATCCGGACTATCTCTCCTCATTGCAAACGGGGAGAAGGCGACACAGAAGTAGGCTAAGACCCGATGGTGTAGAGGAGATACGGAGAGGGGCGGCGGTCTCCCGCCCACCCACCCCATGTATATATTGCTTCGCCACGGATAAGCCCACCAGAATTTCGACCCAATCCTAACAATGGCTATATCCCTGAGCGAAGTGATAAGGCTTTAAATATATAGTGATTGACCTGTGTTTCGATACAATTTTTACTTCATCTTCATCATCAGCTGTACTTTGTTGATTCACTTGTATGTTGGCTGGGATAACACTTTTTAGTCCAAACCATTTCAAAATGGATGATTGAGGGATACCATTATTGTGTACAGAATCCCAGTCCCGCTTTTGGCCATTTTCGTTGTACAATTGTTCTAAATATAGGATTCCTGCATCTACAAAATCCTGGTAAAAAATAGAACATTTTCCAATCAAAATGTCCTTATTGTTCCATAAAATAGTTTTTCTTGGATTCAAATTATTTTCACAGTGTGGTTTTTTCAAATTCAACTCTTCCCATGTTTTCAACATACTGTAAAAGAAACCAGTGATTTTCAATGGCAGTAATTCTACTTTAAAATTACATTTCAGTAATAACTTTAAACCTCCAACTGGTTTTAGTAAACTAGTAAAAAATAGTTTCCATGGGTGGTTATTCTGTTCATTAAAATACCTTCTGATCCAATCTATTCTTGTGGCATTATACATTGCAAAAATATTTGGCATTCTTAGTCCTCCATTTTCTACATTTCCTACCATTGTGTACCTGGCAACCTTATCTGGACCTTTCCATAGAAATTGAAATAACATTTTGTTAATTTCTTTTAGTTTGTTTTTAGGAACCATCGTCATACTCATAATATATTGAATTTGGGACAGGGCTAATGATTTAATTATCTGAATTTTACCAAGTAAGGTGAGATCTCTAGTTTTCCACATGTTTAAGGTAGTATGTAGTTTTTCTATTGGTCCAACAGTATTCAGCTTGCCAGCTATCTCATGGCCAAAAATATGCAAATTAAGTGAAAAAATGTAAAAACAGTCAAAATTGAAAAAACTCAATAACCACTGAGCAGATTACATGAAAAATTAGCATGTAAGTACTTTGGGCTGACGTGAAATGATTGTGCACATCTTGGGTCAGTATCTTGGACTTGCTATTTTTCATGAATTTTTTTGTAATTTTCTCCCATTTTTGGTCAAAAAATCTTCTTCTCTGAAACCACAAGTCCGATTGATTTGAAACTTGATATGGAAGAGCATAGGAGTGACCTTTCCCAAATTTGGGCAAATCGTAGTGAAATTTGCATATTTTTAGTTTACACGTCCATAGACTCCCATGTATAAGGCAGATCTCCATAGACTCCCATGTATAAGGCCACGAAAAATAAAAATTTAGTTTCTCATCGTATTCATATTGCAAAAAGGATGCAGTGACACAATTTTTAGTCCCCACGGATGAAGTCCAGTGGGCTTCTAGATTGGGTCATGTCCGTCTGTTCGTCCATCCGTGAGTCCATCCGTTCACGCAGATATCTCGGATATTTTGACAAAATGTCATGTGACCTTGATGACCTTTGATCTCAAATATACATATTTGTCCATAACTCAGTAACCACAAGTGCTACCACCCTTCATATATGGTATGATGGGGCACCTTATGACACCACATATTGTACCTCATTAATTATGCACATATCTAATTTTGAGCGAGCCAATAGAGCTAGAGGTCTGATTTTTGGTATATAGGGATAACTTAGCAATACAATTTTTTTGACAAAATGTCACGTGACCTCGGTGACCTTTGACCTCAAATATACATATTTGTCCATAACTCAGTAACCACAAGTGCTACACCCCTCATGTATGGTATGATGGGACACCTTATGACGCCGCATATTGTACCTAATTTATTATGCACATATCTAATTTTGAGCGAGCCAATAGAGCTAGAGGTCTGATTTTTGGTATATATGGATAACTTAGCAATACAATTTTTTTGACAAAATGTCACGTGACCTCGGTGACCTTTGACCTCAAATATACATATTTGTCCATAACTCAGTAACCACAAGTGCTACCACCCTTCATGTATGGTATGATGGGACACCTTATGACACCACATATTGTACCTCATTAATTATGTGCATATCTAATTTTGAGCGAGCCAATAGAGCTAGAGGTCTGATTTTTGGTATACAGGGATAACTTAGCAATACAATTTTTTTGACAAAATGTCACGTGACCTCGGTGACCTTTGACCTCGAATATACATATTTGTCTATAACTCAGTAACCACAAGTGCTACACCCTTCATGTATGGTATGATGGGACACCTTATGACGCCACATATTGTACCTCATTAATTATGTGCATATCTAATTTTGAGCGAGCCAATAGAGCTAGAGGTCTGATTTTTGGTATACAGGGATAACTTAGCAATACAATTTTTTTGACAAAATGTCACGTGACCTCGGTGACCTTTGACCTCGAATATACATATTTGTCTATAACTCAGTAACCACAAGTGCTACACCCTTCATGTATGGTATGATGGGACACCTTATGACGCCACATATTGTACCTCATTAATTATGCGCATATCTAATTTTGAGCAAGCCAATAGAGCTGGATGTCTGATTTCCGATATATAGGGATAACTATAGGAGAGAAATTTTTTGACCAAATGTCACGTGACCTCGATGTCCATTTACCTGAAATATATGTTTATGTCAATAAATAAGTAACCACAAGTGCTATGTCCTTTGTATTTAGTAGGATGGGAGACCTTATGACAACACACGCTTTACCTCATTAATTATGTACACATCTAATTCTGGGCAAGCGAATATAGCTAGAGATCTGATTTTTATGCATATAGGGACTAATTAGGCCAGGAAGAAAAAATAAATTGTTCATCGGAATCGCCGCTTCTACTTTGGCATATTTGGAATTTTTTTTTTTTTTTTTGATTCCGGCAAATTCTTACTTCCGCATTACAAATATTTTTAGTACTGCCGCTGGTGGCGCCCTACACTGTGTCGGGTTTTCGCGGGCACGGGATCATTCTTCTGAATGAGACTTCATTCGTGTTCGGACTTAATTGACCGCCAACATGTTGTTGTTACGTCTGAATTTGGCGAATCACGACGCAAAGTGGGTCGATTTGGCCAGAAATTTGCTCGTTTTGTAAAGGTTAGTACATGTCACATGAGTATTAATTTGATCGCCAACATTCAACGTGATGGCCAACAGTTAGTTCCAGAGACGCTATTCAGTGCAGTGTTTGTCCTGATATTACGTTCGGCGATTTGTTCAACAAGATCGTGCATCCAATTGAATGAAAATTGCATCGAAAGTATAAAAATTTACGGCAATGACAAAACACATGGTTGCGTCGATGTTAAAGTACGATCTGAATGATGACTATATAACTTCAGTACGATCACAGTACAGTGTTGTTAGACCATTATCATGTAAAATGTGTATATATAGACAGTGGTAAAGAGGCCAAAACATGGGGCCAAAGTAAAATGAAAAAACTCAGATGCTAGGTCCCACCAGGACAATATTAAAGGACAATACTGAATTGTTGAATTTCAGTGATTTGCTGTACATTTCAGTTTTATTCTGAGAGAATGTTGAAATGCTCAGAATATGTTGTGCAAACACTAACTGTGAATGTAATGGCCTATGTTATTGTTGGGAAATATAGTATTGAATTCAGTTACCAGTATCAGTGTTTCTTGTCTGAGATATTTCTGGTAAAAAGGGATACAATTATCTTGCCTTGTCTGCATCTGTGCAAAAATGCCACCGCGTTTACCTTCGGCCTAAAAAAAATATAAAAAAAAATTTTCGCTCGCCGCTCCTGGGACTTGGTCCAAAAAATCCGATGAACAAGATTTTTTTTTTCTCTGGCCTTAGCAATATAATTTTTTTTTTCAAAATGCCATGTGACCTCGATGACCTTTGACCTTGATTATACATATATATGCATATCTCAGTAACCACAAGTTCTATACCCTCCAATTTTGCCGGGATATTAGACCTTAAGGGGCGACGTCAAAAGATCGATGTTTGAAAAAAAACTTAATTGCTTAAGTTTGGGGGTGGGGGGTTTTTGGCCAAATTAATTTCTGTGCAGTCAAAAACAATTTAACGTCTTTTTGGCAAATTTTACGATTTCCAGGCTGTTTTTGTACGCTAAAACCGATCCAGTCACTCGTATTTTTGTTACTTTATAAAGGTTTTCAATTTTTATTTAATTCAATGGTACATTGGTACGTCGTTTGAAAGAATTAGTACAGGGTATGAGTCCGCAATGTTTTTCAATTTAAGGTCTGTTAAGTTAGAAGTTGGGGGGGGGGTCTGAGGCCAAACTTAAGCAATTAAGTTAGATTTATTATATTGAACTTTTGATGTTGCCCCTAAGATGTCACGTCTTGCACCTCATTTATAATGCGCATATGTATTTCTTGGCTGGCCAATACTGCTAGAGGTCTGATCTTTTTTCCAGATTTAGAACCATATAACTTAGACATGCCTCATGTGTTTCAAATGGGAACAACGACATAGACCTATGTGCCCATAGATCTCAACATATACACTCCAGTGATACTTCTTAATGACCACATTTTCCTGCCCCATCAAGACTAATACTCCTATTACAAGTGGGGACTATGTCATTGTAAATGACTTGTTGAGTTAATGGGTTGTATCACAGTATTTGATATATCTAATTCTGTATTTTTTCCATTTTATATCCTGAATAAATACATTAAATATATTTCACTGTCTCCAGTACATTACATTTAAGTATCTTCACTTCATGCACTTTATCCCTTTCACACATGTTCAAATATTTGACCAGAGAACAAACACTAAATAGTCCAGGATGGGAGCTACAGTGTCATTGACGCTATTTTTGATTAACTGTTCAAGTCTTGTGCAATCATAGGTAGGTTTGCAGCATTGAACTGCATGCATTCTACACTACAGGCTGGCATTCTTAAAAGTTTGGCATTTCAGTCAGGAAATTTGGGTGCCAAAACACTTTCAGAAATCACAGAAATCAAAAATATGATTTAATTTGTATTTACATTGCTAGATTGTCAAGTTCATGTTTACCTGTTATATCTTGCTGTGAGTGGAGCAATACAAGGTCTTCAGTAATGTTTATGTCATTGATATAACCAGTTACACTAATACTACTAGCAGTCAGACTTGAAAATGTGATGTCGTTGTTAATAGTTTGGTCATCAACTTTCTTCAACTTTTTTTTTTTACAGTTAATCCATGTATCATGTTCACCATAGAAGCTCATGAGTCAATCATCATCTGAATCATTACTGCATGGTGATCAATGCTTGAACAGGTGCTGAAAATTCTAGATTATCTGTTTGGATTGACATACAAGTGAAGTGGGTACCAAGTATGATACCAGATATGAACTGTAAATGCTCACGTGTTTTATATATTGAAGTTATGTGTAAATTTGAACCTTTGTCACATGTTTGCAACTTCATTGAAATTATTATGAACAATAATCACCGCCGATTAATTCTAAAAGGTCATGAAGTATACAAATATGTAATTAGCTGAAATAAAAATATTAAAGTTATTTGACTGCTCTTATTGTATCACAACTTTATATAGCAAGTGTAATTACTGTTGGCCATGTCCTTCAAACCATATATGCCGAGCTGTGAAAGCTCATTGGATATGCAAATTATAAATTAGCTGACATGAAAATGTGAAATGACTTTCGATATTGTTTTAACCTAGTACCTGGTATAATCATCATTGTACATAGCATGTTTTGCCAACTTTGATCAAGTAAATCCCATTATATATCCCTAATAAGCAAAGTTCATTAAATATGTAAATTAGGAATTGGCTTAAGTAAAAATGCTTAAAGATATTGTATAATGTTGTATCATGGTATCTGTAATATGTGTAGCAAATTTTGTCAACTTTGGTCAAGTCAATGCAGATATATATCTCTAATTAGGAAAGATCATTAAATATGCAAATTAGGAATTGGCTAAAGAGAAAATGCTTTATATAATGACTTTCAATAATGTTGTATTATAGTGTCTTTAATGTACATAGCAAGTTTCATCAATTTTGATCAAGTAAATTCAGACAAATATCCCTAATTATGAAAATTCATTTAATATTCAAATTAGGTTTTGGCTGAAGTAAAAATGTCTTTTGACTTTCAATAATGTTATATCACAGTATCTTTGATGTATATAGCAAGTTTCAACAACTACAATCAAGTTAATTCAGATATATATCCCTAATTGGGAAAGTTCATTAAATATGCAAATTAGCATTTATCTTTCATGTCACCCCTTAATGGTTCCCACTGCTGATATATCTTGGTGTGATCAACATTTGTAGCAAATCTCATCAAATTGTGTGTCGATGTTTTTAATGTATATCCGGTTTTTCTGAAATCATTATTATGCAAATGAGCAAAAAGTATGCAAGCCACACCCACCAAAAACTAATCAGTTCTTGCCATTTGCTAACTGAATATATAACCAGATTTGATTCTGATCTGATGAGCCGTTTTTGAGATATCGGACCAACAGACAGACAGACACACACACACACACAGACGGACAGACAGACAGACAGACAGACAGACAGACATCGCTGCGACATATGCTCACATGTGTAAACACATGAGCAAAAAATGTCATCTTTTATGATTCGAACAACACAAGTTTACGTCAATCTGCGCTACTTTTTGTCAATCATGTTTTCCCTACCACATTGTGATGCTTATCAGTTACCTATAATGCCATGAATTAAAACTTATAATCATGGAGATTTAAATTTTTCATTCATCATGGGGCAGGTGGCTTTTTTGACAATGGGAACATTGTTGGACAACTTAAGTCTGCCTGCAAAGCTTACCTTGTATCTCATCTGCAGTGTTGAGTTGGATGAAATCACCCTCAAGTTTGCCATCAATAGTGTTAGTAATAGCCATGTTACCAGACACTGTGAAATTGCCATACAGCATTAATGGTACTGAAATGGTTTGCTCTGTCGATTTGGTGAGATCATCTCCAGCAATTGCATTCAGATCAAGTCCATGTACTTTGCCATTCACATCAACACTGCCCTCAACTGATCACAAAAGAAATTTACATTCAGATAATACATTTAAGTGAGCATAAACTTTGATACGAAATAATCTAATATCCTATCCTACTTATCCTAACAATCTGATTAAGACTAGATACATAACATATTCCATATGTGTTTCATTTTGTACTGAATTTGTAACCTTTCGACAGTTGACATTGTTACTCAAGCCTATTCAAAATATTAAATACCAATCAAATCCTGACTGTATAATTCACCTTTCAGGAAGGTTTCCTGCATCTCTGATCCTACCCACCATCAACTATTACTAGACTTATGGAAATTCATCAATTTTTACGAAAAAAACTCCAATTGAGTAATTTTTTCAAGAGACACTCCGATTGAGTGATTTTTACAACAGAAATTCCTTTTTGACTTTTTTGTACAAAACAGAATCTATTTCAGCGGTTTGTATCAAAACAAAAGCTGATCGAGCGATTTGTACAAGACAAACTCTAATTGAGTAATTAATGCAAGAAAAATTCCAATTGAGCGATTTGTCCACGACAAAAGTCTAATTGAGTGATTTATGCAAGAAAAACTCCAATTGAGCGATTTGTTTAAGACAAACTCCAATTGAGTGATTTGTGCAAGACTAATTCAAATTCACCAACTTTTACAAGACAAACCGTAATTGAGTGATTTGTACAAAACAAACTCTAAGTGAGTGTTTTATGCAAGACTAACTCAAATTCATCAAATTTTTACGGAAAAAAACTCCAATTGAGTGATTTTTGCAAGAGACACTCCGATTGAGTTATTTGTACAGCAGAAACTCCTTTTGAGTGATTTGTACAAAACAGAATCTAATTAAATGGTTTGTATCAAAACATGAGCTGATTAATCCGTGGCACAATTCGGCCAACCAATAAACCAATTTGCATTTTCAAAAAAGAAAATCGAAATGGAGCTAATTGTCAATTTTCAAATCGTTTTCCCATCTTGATTATTAACTTGTAGGCCTATTTCTAAATTTAAAATCTTTGGGCTGAGATTGAAATATAGGAAACAGGTGTATACTGCTTTGAGGATGGCACTTTACGGCCATTCAAATTTCGCTCTGACAAACTCTATTTCCCACAATTCGTATTTCCGTTTTTTCAATTTCCAATATACTAAATGTCCGATTTTCCCATTTCATTAAGGGCGTGGCCCAGTATCTTTTCATACTATGGCGGAAATAACTGTATCGAATTGGAATTAAGGTGTAACATTTATCTCAGTGTGACCAAATGTACAAGGGCGGAGGTTACGATGATTGGCACAAGATACTTTTAAAAATTAGCGGGAATGAGGGACTGGTCAGTTTCTTCGGCCTTGGAGGCCATTGGGTTCTCTTCAAAGAGTTGATTGATCGCAAAGTACCAGTGTATTTTGTCAGATTTCTCCTGAGATGGTATCGAACTCAACAGACTTTTATTCGCTGGGGTGCATGTACCTCCAGTGGTTTTACTGTCTCCAATGGTGTAAAGCAAGGTGGGATCTTGTCACCGAAGCTTTTTAATATCTATATTGATCATTTGAGCTTTATGCTGTCTAATTCCAAAACAGGTTGTAACATTGGAGGACTTTTCGTCAATCATTTAATGTATGCTGATGATATTTGTCTGATTAGTCCTTCTGTCAAGGGAACTCAGAAGTTAGTCAATATTTGTAGTGAATATGGTGATACTCATGATATTTTATTTATTGGCAAAAAGACCAAATGTACGTGTGTGAGATGCGATCCTTCTATGATTCGTCACATTCCTTCTGTGTATCTCAATGGAGTTAAATTAGTATTTGTCACAAAGAAGACTCATTTGGGTTTTGTTCTCAACGATCACTTTCGTGATGATGACGATATCGAGCGACAGATGAGATGCTTTTATATATCAGCCAATATGCTTATGAGAAAATTTTCTCGATGTACCTCTGAAGTCAAGAGTGTTCTTTTCAAAACATATTGTTATCAATTGTATGGCGGTCCAATTTGGATGAAATATTCTGTTAATATTATGAGGAAATTGAAAGTTGCTTATAATAATGCTGCTCGTCTTTTATTGGGTTATGATAAATGTAGTAGTGCAAACTCTATGTTTATATCTAACAGAATCAATAACTTTGATGCCTTGCTGCGAAGGCAAATTTATGGTTTAAAGCAAAGACTTCTAAGAAGCAGTAATGATATTGTACGATGTGTGTATGACTCATTATATTTAAACTCTGAAATGATAAAGTTATGGAACAAGCTCCTTTTTGTATAACTTAACCAAGCTGTGTATTTTTATCACCATGCAGATTTTCTTTTGTTGTTATATGGACAATGAGTCCGAAATAAAGTTTATAATAATAATAATAATAATAGGGGTCACCCTGTTTTTCACTTTGGTGATGGGGTCACCTATTTTGAAATGCCCAATTGGGGGGCAGTGTGTTTTTAAATTTCGACACGGGCTCATACTTGCCTATATGCATCGTGCTAGCCATGAATTTCATCATTCAGTTTCATTTTTCGGCGCGCCTTTCGGGCGCGTAACTTTACTAATATGAGGTTATTACGAAAATACCGCAAAGGATTCACAAGGACACTGGCGCGCACAGCGTATTGCTCGACGCGAAGCGGAGGGTGATGCACTGCGCCGATGTCATAGTGCATCCTTTGCGGTATTTTCGTGATAATCTTATTATTATACATCTTACATTCTTCACTGGGACATCAAATTGTCTAGCTGTGCAGCTATCTGTTGGCGGGGTAGGGTGCGTGGCTATGCAGGTCATCAAAAGGTCATCAAAGGTCAACTCCGCCTTTTGATGACCCACATAGCGGCGCACGCTATACCCCGCCAACAATAGCTGCGTTTCGTTTCCACAGCTACAAATTGTCAGAGTAGTGACCGCTTTAGTGCAATGTCAACATTTTTTCTTCCGATTTATGGTGCAAATGTAGAACGCCATCTCAGACGGCTTCTGCAAACTCTGGAGAGTGTGTACTAGTACTTCACACGTACGTACAGAGTTCGCGAGGCTGAACAAACTGGCCAATCCCGAACATCGTCTCACATACTGGAAGACAAGAAAAAAAGCTGTTAGCTTGATTAGATTTTGTTTTGATACAAACCACTCAATTACATTCTGTTTTTGCACAAATCACACAAAAGGAGTTTCTGTTGTACAAATAACTCAATCGGATATATTTTACAAATAACTCAATCGGAGTTATTTTGCGTTTATTTATTTTGCGTCGATTGGAGTTAGTCTTGAGCGAATCACTCAATTAGAGACTTTTTTTGTGAAAATTGATGAACTTGAGTTAGTCTTAGCATAAATCACTCAGTTGGAGTTTATCTTTTACAAGTCGCTTAATTTGAGTAAATCACTCAATTAGATACATAAATCAATCAATTGGAGAAAGTCATGTACAAATCTATCAATTTGGAGTTTTTCCTGCATAAATCACTCAATTGGAATTTATTTTGTACAAATCGCTCAATCAGCTTTTGTTTTGTTTTGATACAAACCACTGAATTAGATTATGTTTAGTATCAATCACTCAAAAGCAGTTTCTGTTGTACAAATAATTCAAAAAGCACGAAATAAGAGTTTGTCTTATAAAAATTGCTGAATTTGAGTTAGTTTTGCGTAAATTGCTCAATTGGAGTCTTAAAAATTACTGAATTTAGGTTATTCCTTTGTAAATCACTCAACTTGGGTTTGTCTTGTACATACCACTCAAACTTAGTTTATGTTGTACAATTCAACTAATTGGAGTTAGATTTGTAGAAAACGCTCAATTAGAGTGTGCCTTGTACAAATCACTCAATTTGGTTTTGTCTTGTAAAAATTGCTGAATTTGAGTTAGTCTTGCATAAATCACTCAATTGGAATAAGTCTTGTACAAATCTATCAATTCAGAGTTTTTCCTGCATAAATCACTCAATTTGAGTTTTGTGCTGTACAAAACACTCAATTAAGTTATGTTTTGAGTCAATCACTCAAAGGCAGTTTATGTTGTACAAATAACTCAATCGAAGTGTCTCTTGCAAAAATCAATCAATTAGAGTTTACCTCGTAAAAATTGCTAACTTTCAGTCTTGCATAAATCACACAATAAGAGTTTGTCTTGTATAAATCGCTCAATTGGATTTTATCTTGCATAAATCACTCAATTAGACTTTGTCTTGTTCAAATCGCTCAATTGGAGTTTTTCTTGCATAAATCACTCAATTAGAGTTTTTTTCGTAAAAATTGATGAATTTGAGTTAGTCTTGCATAAATCACTCAATTGTTGTTTGTCTTGTACAAATCACTCAATTGGAGTTTTTCCTGCACAAATCATTCAATAGGAGTTAGTCTTGTACAAATCACTCAATTAGAGTTTGTCTTGTAAAAACTGCTGAATTTGCATAAATCACTCAATTAGAGATTTTTTCATAAAAATAAATGAATTTTCGTTAGTCTAGCATAAATCACTCAACTGGAGTTAATGTTGCAAAAATTGCTGAATTTGATTTAGTCTTGTAAAAATTGCTGAATTTGAGTTAGTCTTGCATAAATCACTCAATTGGAGTTTTTCCTGCACAAATCATTCAATAGGAGTAGGCCTAAGTCTTTTACAAATCACAAATTAGAGTTTGTCTTGTAAAAATTGCTGAATTTGGGTTAGTCTTGCATAAATGACTCAATTAGAGGTTGTCTTGTACAAATCGCTCAATTGGAGTTTTTCTTGCATAAATCACTCAATTAGACTTTGTCTTCTACAAATCACTCAATTGGAGTTTTTCTTGCATAAATCACTCAATTAGAGTTTGTCTTGTACAAATCGCTCAATTGGAGTTTTTCTTGCATCAATCACTCAATTAGATTTTTTTTTGTACATGTCGCTCCATCATCTTTTGTTTTGATACAAACCACTCGATTAGATTCTGTTTTATACAAATCACTCAAAAAGAGTTTCTGTTGTACAAACAACTCAATCGGAGTGTCTCTTGCAAAAATCACTTGGAGTTTTTTTCATAAAAATTGATGAGGTTGAGTTAGTTTTGCATAAATCGCTCAAATGGAGTTTGTCCTGTACAAGTCGCTCAATTTGAGTTTTTCCTGAATAAATCACTCAATTAAAATTTGTCTTGTAAAAATTACTCAATTTAGCTTATCTTTTGTAAATCACTCTATTTGAGTTTGTTTTGTAGAAACCACTCAAATTTAGTTTATGTTGTTCAATTCAACTAACTGGAGTTAGATTTGTAGAAAATGCTCAATTAGAGTGTACCTTGTACAAATCACTCAATTTGGGTTTGTCTTGTAAAAATTGTTAGTTAGTCTAGCAGAAATCACTCAACTGGAGTTAATCTTGCAAAAATTGCTGAATTTGATTTAGTCTTGTAAAAATTGCTGAATTTGAGTTAGTCTTGCATAAATCAGTCAATTGTAGTTTGTCTTGTACAAATCACTCAATTGGAGTTTTTCCTGCACAAATCATTCAATAAGAATTAGTCTTGTACAAATCACTCAATTAGAGTTTCTTTTGTAAAAATTGCTGAATTTGAGTTTTTCTTGCATCAATCACTCGATTAGATTTTGTTTTGTACAAATCACTCGATCAGCTTTTGTTTTGATACAAACCACTCGATTAGATTCTGTTTTGTACAAATCACTCAAAAAGAGTTTCAGTTATACAAATAACTCAATCGGAGTGTCTCTTGCAAAAATCACTTAATTGGAGTTTTTTCATAAAAATTGATGAGTTTGAGTTAGTTTTGCATAAATTGCTCAATTGGAGTTTGTCCTGTACAAATCGCTCTATTGTAGTTTTTCCTGCATAAATCACTCAATTAGAATTTGTCTTTTAAAAATTACTGAATTTAAGTTATTCTTTCGTAAATCACTCAACAGGAGTTGCAAGACTAAATCTTGCCAATTGCGTGATTTATGCTAGACTAACTCAAATTCATCAATTTCACGAAAAAAACTCCAATTGAGTGATTTTTGCAATTCCACCCTAATTGCTAGAAACCTCTTTTCAGTTATTTGCACAAAACAGAATCTAATTGAGTGGTTTGTGTCAAAACAAAAGCTGATAGAGCGATTTGTGCAAAACGAATTCTAATTGATTGATTGATGCAAGAAAAACTCCAATTGACCGATTTGTACAAGAGATACGCTAATTGAGTGATTTATGCAAGACTAACTCAAATTCAGCATATTTTACAAGACAAACTCTAATTATGTGATTTGTAAAAGAATAACTCCAATAGAATGATTTGTGCAGGAAAAACTCCAATTGAGCGATTTATACAAGACAAACTACAATTGAGTGTTTTATGCTAGACTAACGTAAATTCATCAAATTTTAAGGAAAAAACTCAAATTGAGTGATTTTTTCAAGAGACACTCCGATTGAGTTATTTGTAAAACAGAAATTCCTTTTTGGTTTTGTGTTCAAAACAGAATCTATTTCAGTGGTTTGTATCAAAACAAAAGCTTATCGAGCGATTTGTACAAGACAAACTCTAATTGTCAGTGCTTTATGCAAGGAAAACTCCAATTCAGCATTTTGTCCAAGACAAAGTCTAATTGTCAGTGATTTATGCAAGAAAAACTCCAATTGAGTGATTTGTTAACCAATACCACATAGATATCAGTTTTTTACGTGTAAAATATTATCCGCCCCTGGTTACTACATTTTGTCGTCTGCCAGTGCTGAGACAACCTGTCGGCTGAAACTATGTTCCGTTTCGTAAAAATGTTTCGATATTTGAATATGCAAGAAATGTACAGTTCAGATTTATATCAGTGATATCATCTCCTACCGCGTCAAGGTAGTTTTTACCATATTCAGTTTCAAAATGTTGAAATCCTGTCAATGTTCATTGCTACTGTATTGTATCGCATTGACGACTTGAGTCGGCTATCTGTGCAGTGCGCTCTTCGCAAGGCAAATATATGTTATACTTAGGTGTGCTGACCGCGATTATCCAGGGTGTTTCCGAGATGAAATGTTTGTTTTTTTCAAATCAAATGTACTCTAAATATTTAGAGTTTTCCTGTAGAAAGGGTTAATCTGTGTGCGACCAGAATTGAGTCACAGACCATTGATGCATCGATTATCAATGGGTGAGAATGTGAGAATTAGGTGTTCCCGATAGTTTTCCCAGCAGCTATACCAGTCACCTATGCGAATTCTGGTGGAATCAGTAAACTTTCTTTTTCGTTTTTTTGCCGAGTCAGTAAGACTCGGGTTTCTCCAACGGGGCATGACCGATCACCGACGTGAGTGGTACTATGGCATGCAGCAGCATCAGCATAGACTCTTACTCCCTAGCTTAGTTGACAATGAATGGCCCCAGTGCCAAACGTTCGATGTTTGGAAGCTGAATTTATTTGGGTCACAGGAATTCAAACTTTTACTTTTTTGAGGACCTGTTTTTTCGATATCTCGTGATCCCTGCGCAGTTGCAATGTCAAATTGGCATTAAAAAAATGTGTTTTAAAAATGTTACGAAGTGGGAGTGCCATTTGAATGAACAGGACTCTATCCTCTCCAAGGACTTGTAATCAAAGTACCCCGTTAACAAGTGGGGACTGTGTCATCAACGGTAACTTGTTTTTGGAGTTTCAAGACATACGACAAATTTGAATCGAACATTTTAATAAACTATGCAAATGTTGTGACAAACTATGTCATTAGCTTTACATTCACTGACTTTGAAATAACATTTATTTTAAGGGGGCCATCATTATTTACAGTGGGCGGGGGGATAGGAGGAACACACATACCACAGCTATTAAGCCAAATTTGATCGGGATTGACTGGTCATCAATAAATTATGACCACATGAATGAGTATTATTATAAAACCTCAGGGATATTTACAAAATACATTGGCCACCATCACATAAAAAAACAAGTTATTGTTGATGATACAGTCCCCGCTGGATTAAGGTATTTGAATTGTATCTGAAGTAATTATTAATATCTTTCTGTTAAAACGGTCGGTTCACAGAGAACTTAGTGAAAGATATCGAGTTTCATGGATTAATTACTTACATAATGATGTGAGGACTCAAGAGTGCTGATAAAAATAAAAACTGAGAATGTCTAGTCAATTTAACTTTCTTTTCTCGTGAAAGTTATTTGATGGATATCAAAAGAATGTTTACTGCTGTATTTCTGATTGCATTATAAAAACTTTGAGAGAAATTCCTGTACACGATGAGTTTTGGGGACAAGAAGCCTCTTAACCCTTTCACCACCATGGATTGTCCCAAATCCATTGTTTTCTATGGTAAAGTTGGACCTGTATACAGGGAACTGGGGGTGAAAGGGTTAAGGTACATTTCTTTCACTACAGATTCAAACTTTCAATTAGAGGAATTTTTTGAGATCTTGTTGGAGTTTCCATGATACATTTTGTTGTATCACCTTTCAAATCAGAATCTCTATTGATGTCACCAGGTATGAATGACGCGTAAGTTACAAATTCTGTACACAAATTATGATAGTCACGAGGTAAACTGTCAGGGGCACGAAGAGCAAGTGATGTTATTTCAAAGGGCACAGCTTCAAGAGGTTTGTCTGTTAATGTGCAACCTAATGGTGTAAGGGACGGACCATTAGATCTTGGGAGGGGGGTGGTCAAAAACAGAAAAAAAAAATTTTCAGAGCAGAAAGTTAGGGAAAAAAAATCTTCAAACTAGTTTGCAAAATAAAAAAAAATTAAAAAGAAGACAAAGGCATAAAAAAAATCTGCGAAAGTCTTTAAAATTTTGATTTTTTTTAGATTTTACCAACAGAAAGCAACTTTCTGTATTTTTTAGTAGATCCTCCCGGTACATTTTTAATTTTAATTTATACATTTAGAGTGACTGTGTCCCTTATACTGGAAGTTGTGATTATCTTATCTTTTAAGGACTTTTGTATTCTGATCACTTGAAAATTATGAAATTATAGAGCCTGTTTTCTACTTGTTTCCTGCGTACAAACCAAGCAGGTACACTAGGTAAAACATTGAAACTATGGTATGGTTGTCAAGACAGAAAGTTGTATTTGCCTTTTAAGATCAAGATAAACAGATGCAGGCCACATCAGTTTCATTTTTTCACAGCATTTTATTGCAATGATGAATGCAAGAATGGGTGAACAAGTAGAAACACGTCAATAATGATAAAACAACATATCAAGTCATTATGTATTATTTTGCTTTTAAAAATGCATTTTCAATACTTTTTTCTCAAAAAACAGCCTCAAACAACAACAGCAACACATGTTTTAACATTCAACAATACACTACGTAGAATACCATCTATCCAACAAATCCCAACACAAAAACACACAAAAGGGTTGAACTTTGAAAGTTTCTTGATAGCAAATACTGAATAAATCTGCATGAATAATCGTTTTTGTGTAGCAAATTTCAAAGAAATTGGACAGGCCCTTTCAGAGAATACCGATTTTTTGACCATGAATGGCATGAATTGCCCTAAAAAGACAAATATTGAAATTTCAACACATCTATATCTATACACATCCAATCAATTTGGACATGCTGCTACTTATAGATGTTTTGATCAAAAAAGGGCAACAATTGCTCAAAAACACAAATATGCAAATTTAACTATATTATTTAGCTTATTTTAGCTTCTCAGCTTGTCAAAATCAATTGTAAATCATGAAATATGCATGATGTTTGGTGGGGTGAATGTAGGCATTTCACCACGCAGTAGAAAGGGAAGCCAGGAAACCAAAATAGTCAATTTTCAAAACTATAGGAAGCTACTGAGGAGCAAGAACACCGTGTTTCAGAGGAAGATGTGTAATCCGAAAAAAATGCTCCCAAAGTGCCGCCAAATAACACCATTTTAATCTCTATTTTTCAAAAGCTTCAACAGCAGGAGGGGGACACCCTCTCCTGACCACCCCCCGCAAAAATACTCCCCAAGTGCCACCAAATAACACCATTTTAATCTCTATTTTTCAAAAGCTCCAACGGCAGGAGGGGGACACCCCCTCCTGACCACCCCCCGCAAAAATACTCCCCAAGTGCCACCAAATAACACCATTTTAATCTCTATTTTTCAAAAGCTCCAACGGCAGGAGGGGGACACCCCCTCCTGACCACCCCCCGCAAAAATTCTCCCCAAGTGCCACCAAATAACACCATTTTAATCTCTATTTTTCAAAAGCTCCAGCAGCAGCAGGGGGACACCCCTCTCCTGACTCCCCCCCCCCCCCGTAACCGCTTGCGTGGCCGCTTGTGGTGCTTGGCACCACGTCTTTACCCTCTCTATCTTCAGACAGCGATGAACTAAAAAAAAATTATAAATATGAAAATTTACTCTATAAAAAAAATTTGCACAGCTAATCTCAATTGGAAAAAAAAAATTTCAGAAATTTACAATAGTAAAAAAAAAATTTCACAATTTCATTGTGACCACCCCCCCTCCCTTCTTCAAAACTGCCAGTCAGATAGCTTTGTTTGATACATATGTCCCTAGGGATGATCTATTTCAGATTTGTTCAAATTGTGCAGAAATATGCAAATTTGAACATCGATGTTGGTGAAAATAAAAAGATTTTACAAACATCAGGACCGTATCATCAGCGTGGCGGCATGACTCGTCAGCGTGCCAATCGCTCAGAGTGCAAGAAATTATTTTTTTTTGGATATGATTAAAGTAAGACAACAGAGAAATTCAATCCATGAATTCAACCGGCGATCGATCGCCTTTCAGACACTGTCTATATGTAAACTTACTGAAATGATTTACACATACAGCGCAGTCGAGTCCGATAGTACGCACATGCAGCATGCTTTGAAACGACGCGACGCCGAACGTCGCGTTGGCAAAATCATACAATGAGAGCACAAATATGAATAATTTATACATAAAACCTGCTGGACCATGGATAATTACAACCTGACTGATAAACTTCTGTGCATTTTATGATCATTATGCCGTTCATACACAGGCCATTAAAACGCCTCTGAAACGGTTCTGGGCCAATACTGGCACAGAAAGTTATGTGTGGACACTTTGAAGTGGTTCTGAAGCGTTTTAGAATTGAAACGGTTTGGTCGGCCCGACCTGAGCCGTTGTAGGGATTAACTCTATCTGCAAATCGCTGTGTGGACGGGCCGAGCCGCTTCAGAGGCGTTTTAAACGCCCTCACGCGACAGGTATTTGTAACATAAACAAACAACAACCAACATACAATATTCATGTTGGTCATGGCTGCCGAACACAGCTCTACATCTCATGGAAATAACTGGTCAGACGACGAAATAGGTTTGCTGATCTGAATCTGGGCAGACGAAAGCATTCAAAGAATGCTAAAGAGAAGGTGTCGCGACAGCCTCGTCTACAAAAAATCGCAGAAAAGGCTCTACAGAGAGGTTTAAAACCTGACAGCAGATCAGTGCCACTGCAAGCTCAAGGCACTGAAGCTAAAATACAAAGAAGTTGTCGACAGCAACAGACCATGAAAGCGCGACTTTGCACAATTTTTAAATATCGGATATTTACAATCTAGTATCCCAGTTTGACATATCGACGATTTCGGGACTAATATGATACTAGACGATACTAAAATGAACTGCGGTTGTCCAATGGGAAGCCGCGTCTATGAAATTGCCGATATTACCGGCGATTTGGGGACTCTATATCGATACCATGACAGAACCTTATGGACGATACTAGATTCATTCAAATCTCGCGTAAATATCCGATATATTAAAGATTTCACCGTCTTACAGTTCTTGCCAAGCCCGACTTACAAGGACTGACTCTAGCTTCGATTCTAGCGATACTAGATCTGTCAAATAGCGCGTAAATATCCGATATTTATTATATATCGGAGATTTCACCACCTTACAGTTCTGGACAAACCCGACTTCAGACTCTAGCTTCGATACTATATGATACTAGATTCATTCAAATCACGCGTAAATATCCGATATAGGCCTACGGTATATCGGAGATTTCACCACCTTACAGTTCTTGTCAAACCCGACTACCAAGGACTGACTCTAGCTGCGATACTGGACGAAACTGGATTCATTCTAATCGCGCGTAAATATCCGATATATCGGAGATTTCACTACCTTGCAGTTCTGGTCAAACCTGACTTCCAAGGACTGACTCCAGTTACGATACTAGACGATACTAGATTCTGTCAAATCGCGCGTAAATATCGGATATATATCAGAGATTTCACCACCTTAAAAGTTCTGGTCAAACCCGACTTCCAAGGACTGACTCTTGGTTTTATACTAGACGATACTAGATTCTGTCAAATTGCGCTAAATATCCGATATTTATCGGAGATTTCAGCCCTTTATAGATCTAGCTAAGCCAATCTAACTTTGATATTGTATAGTCTAGTAGCCGTAAATATTGGATATCATATAAAAGTGCAATGTCCCCGTATTCGAATTCTGCAACAGACTGAGCGGCAGAGGCAGAATATCGATGCCTTTCTTCGAATGACTGTCTCAGATCCTCCGTAATCGGCCATCCGTCAATCCCAGTAGAAACGCCAACAGAATACCTCTTAGCAATGCTAAACATTATTCTGAAAAACAACACATTCGAATTTAACAACGAATCCTACAAACAAACATGTTGGTGCGCAATGGGATCGCCATCATCACCCGAGATTGCCAATCGACATCACGTTTCACGAATTAGAACTGGAAATCATATGTGAACACACAACAAAAATATCACTATGGTGTAGATTCAGAGACGATATTTTCCTAATCTTCATTGGAACGGAGCACGAACTCCACAAATTATGACAGTAATTGAAAAATAGCGCCAATGGCACTTGATCACAACTGGCGCATTGTGAAACTACTCTATCTCTGGGTGCACCTGTACATGAAATACTGAATGGGTAGGTGCTGCGGGTTTGGATTTTGTTAGTACATGTACACACACCCACACAATAATATCATATACCTACAGACAAACTCAAAGACATGCAATCTCAAACCTATACGAAGAGTTTTCACTGGCACATATACTCTTGCCCATATGGGAGTTTGAATGGATTAGCTCTACATACTGACATACAGGAGTTGTGGATTTTGCCTGCACTTCAAATATTAAAGAAAAGCCACCTGGTATTTGTAGCTGACAGCTGGGGAAAAAGTGATATGGGACAAGTATGGATTTTAACTGTAAGCAAATTTTATTCAATATATAAACACTGAACAGTATTAAAAAATCAAAAATCACTGTCAAGGACAGTGTGCTCACATTCAGTTTGAATTGGTCTATTCAAGAAATATTTAAACCAGGAAAAACAAGAATGACAAAAGCAAATAAGGTCTGAAAGGTAGGTACTAGAGGTCATCTTTGGAAACATGCATATCGACTTCTATAGCAATGGGACAAGCAGATCCTAAACGCATAAGCAAATGTCAACAACAAAAAATAGACAGAGATTAGGCTTGATAAAAAGAAAAGGTGGGAGTGGTAAAAAAAATCTACAAGGGATCTGGTAAAAAAGTAATGCTACCTCATCAATCTTCTAGACCCTACCCCCTCCTGAATATCAAATGTTCCATCCCCTTGGTATTACATAACGCCAGATGACAGGAAATATATTTACAACCTTGGGGAGTTTTTAATTACAATGGATGAGTGTTATCATTCTAATGTAAACAGCACTTAAGTTAGTTACAGATAGTGAAATGCCTTCCACTGTGGGCGGTGATTACAACATCTGGAATTATCCTGGATCCAAATTTCTCATCAGTTCTTCTATGTCTTACATAGAGTAGTTGCAAAAATTAGTCCGCAATGAAAAAATTTACCTCAGCTTTGTTTTCTCAATCAAATTTTCCTACAAATTGATACCAAATATGACAAAATTATGTTCACAGCCTTCAAAACTGTCTAATAATATATCCTGGGTTGGTGTACCCGGTAGGTCATTTAAGGTCACAAACTGAGAAAATTACCTGAACTATACAAATATGGGGGGTTCACATCACTTTGAGTAGAAAATTTATCTAATATTATATAGGGCTCAGCCCTTGGTGTCGCGCCAGGGGTTATTAAAGATTGGCAATGTTATTTGTATTGATTCATGATAAACTGTAATTGTTACTTCATAAACGTTTATATGACAACTACCGGTATGCCCAGTTTCCCTCTGATGAAAGCAGTTCACGTATGAACACGACGTCAAACCCTGCAGCAGGGCAGGTATAGATTTTCTGTAGCATGTAAAAATTTTGGACAAAAATTGGCAATTTTTACAATGATAACAGCCTATTGCGATAAACAAGGGACGTATTATGCAATCATTATCATTGTAATGGTAACTGCACTGCCCACCTTCCACTTGCAAGCTGAAAACTATAGCGTTCCGTCTAAAAACTGGCAATTTTTGAATCTAATTATTGACACAGGGGGCGCTCTTCTATAATTCAATCCCAGCATTCTTTGAGTATGCTCCCGTTCATATGCACGACAGTTTTCTCCCTTTATCTATATTAACGATATTTTGTATCAGCGACAATGTGCATAATAACGTTTACTGGCTAATAAAAGAGGTATATTTTATAAAAGGCATGTTATATAATAGTAATTTGTTTCGTTTTGTTTATTTACGAGTACTCAAAAAAAAAACATGACGGCGCCCGTGAAAGAAGGGTACACTTCCGGTTACTGGCATAGTATATTATGAATAAGCGCATGCGTAGTCAGTAAGCCGCTGGCGCGACTAATAACATCCCTCAGGACTTTATACCAAATTACAAAGCTATCAAACAAGTTATTTTGAGAACAAGTTTTCTTGACCAAAAATGACAATATTGTCTCAAAAATACAAATTTGTATATTTCAGGACAATTTCCACATATCTAACTATTGTCATCTCTGTACATCTGTGTACCAAATATAAAAGCTGCCTGTCTAGGGGTTTTAAAAAGAAAATACTGTTTAAGATTTTTTGATCAAAAATGACAAAATTGCTCCAAAATAGTAATTTTCCAAATTTTGTCATAATTTCAACAAATTAGAAGAGTAACACCTGCGCAAAGATCCAACCAAAATTTGAAAGTGATTGGGCTGGCAGTTTCAGAGAAGAATTTTTACTGAAAATGAGAAAAATCACTAAAAAATTCAGCAAAAATACAAAATTACGGATTTCTTCACAATATTCATGGTTCACCTAAGGTACTTGCACAAATTTTCAAAGCAATCAAAACAGCGGTTCTAGAGTTATTAATTCTTGACCATTTCACATTTTGTAAGCTCATTTGCATAATTTTGGAAATGCAGACTTCATTTGAACAAAATCATATCTATAGCCCAGGATGCATTTAGACACCAAGTACCAAGCTGTAACGTGCAGTGGTTTGCATGTTTTTGATGTTGACAGACATACTGTACGTACGTACATACATACATACATACATACACACATACATACTGTCTCAAGACCTCCAGTGTCCCATTGTTTTGTAATATATAACAAGTGTGCCATGAGCTTCTATTTAAAGGAGAGAAACTTCTCACATAATTTTTTTTCCCTGTAATTTCCTGTGAGAACACATGGACGCAGATGCTCAGGACTCTATGCTGGTGCTACCTTGATAACTAACCTACAACTTGTAACGTCATTGTCTAACCTGTTCACCCCAATTTCCTGTAGACAGGTCCACACTCACCATTGATAACAATGGGTTTGGGCCATACCATGGTAGTGAAAGACTGTAACATGTGAGGTCGTGGATACTTTAATCTCTGGAATGTCAAAGTCTGTATATTGACTCAAGGATGTTTACTTAACAGACATCTCAAAAGTGAGAATCTAAACTATGAAATATGTTTTTTTTATTGCTTTTGATGCCCAAAAGAGCATAGAAATCTTTTATACTTCGAATCAGCCATCCTGCATATTTCTAACATTCATCAATACCTAATTTCTGTTCCACAACTCATAAAATAGTCCACAATGCAGGATTGGTGTACATTCCAAAACTACATATATGAAAGACCCCTAAAATCAATTAGTTAAAAAGGGGGGTTAGAAATTTCCCAAAACTATATAACCGCCACTCCGTTTGGCTCCATTTTTCGGAATCGGAACCTTGGAACCAGTCTGAATATCGGTACCAAATATCAACGCAGTCTGTTCCGCAGTTTTTGACTTTTTGTCGTTTACGGAAATGGACGACATCTAACACCGGTTGAAACTACCCCTATATCACAACTTCCAGTTGTGATAAAAAATGCATCCTACTTTCAACTTTTCATATGAAAGTTCTTCACACGAAATAACATATCTTTACAAAGGTCAACGATACAACAACGAAAACATACTAGAACGCACACAAAATCAGCAGATACATTCCAGTTCTTACACAGAAAATCATGTCATCAAAAATCAACCTTCAAAGGCGTGATCAAAGGCGAAGTATTAAGGTACATGAGGACATGTAACAACGAAGAGGATTTTAACAACAAAGTCAAAACATTTAATGAAAAATAACTACACAGAGGATATTCACAACAAGAAATATCGAACATCAATGCATAACAAATTACGCAACATGAAGAACACATTTAAATCACAAACAAACACATAACAACAACACTAATAAAGTGATATTTTACACATAGTCCACATATCAAAACAATAGACATCAAACAAGCACTCCTGAAGAACTAGGAAGAAATAGAAAGAGACCAAACACTAAATAATTTATTCACGATGAAACTGATCATCGCATACAAAAGAAATCCAACATTGGCGACACGCTCATAAATGTACAAGTACACAATCATACAGAAAAGACTGAAAAAAATGAAACACAATCAAGTGACTCGAATATAAATATCCTAGCCTCCTTACTGGACGAACAAAACACTAACAATGATTAAGCCACCGTGACAAACAGTGAAACAAAAATCAAAGGGAAGAAAATATCAAAAAAGCGACTGAGGAAGAAACCACACTGGTTTCGAAACGCAGCGTCAAAGAATCACACTGTCATTCGACAGCCAGATTACGGCTACGTCTCGCCATGGCTTATATCTACACCAATAGCCAAACACACAAAATCAAACATGAACACAGAGAACGATAAAATAGTGTAGGTGAAACGTGGAGCCGTTTTCCCTTTATTACAGTTCTGAACGTATCAAACGCAAGGGCTAAATCGGTTAATGATTGCATTTGGTCTGCATTCAGATCATTAAAACGACGATGACTCGGTTTGGACCGCATATGCAGGTAAAAAAAAAACAGAAAAAAAACCAGAAGACAAGCAGTACGACGTCGTTCATTTCAGCCATCTTGTTGCCGTATGCTTGGTCATGCACACCTTTTGAACTCGAGAGGGCGCATTAAGACGTCTTAAACACCAAAACAATGGCTTAATTTTGTGGGTATGGACGCAAGCGGACTCAAACTATTAATCCCCTGTGTTAGCAAATCACAAATAGTGTTGCAGAAGCGTTTCAATTTTTACCTGTCTGAACGTAGCACATGTCGTTTAGCGAGCTCATCACGATGCAATCGTATTTAGAATGTTTACTTTCTGATATCAAGTGCACAGCGCGATAGCTTAGCAGACTGCATGCTTCAAAATGTGTCAAGAATGTCGGCATTGTTAAACATGTGATCCGATAGACACCACAGAAACACAGTAACTCTGTTGTACCGTGGCCGAAAACGACACAGACCCTCTTCAGTTTGTAATTGCGTCGTTCTGTTTGAGCTGCGTCATTCTGTTTTGATCTGCGCTCTTCAGTTTGTAATTGCGTCGTTCTGTTTGAGCTGCGTCGTTCTTTTTTGACCTGCGCTCTTCAGTTTGTAAATTGCGTCGCTCTGTTTGAGCTGCGTCGTTCTGTTTCGACCTGCGCTCTTCAGTTTGTAATTGCGTCGTTCTGTTTGAGCTGCATCGTTCTGTTTTGACCTGCGCTCTTCAGTTTGTAATTGCGTCGTTCTGTTTGAGCTGCATCGTTCTGTTTTGACCTGCGCTCTTCAGTTTGTAATTGCGTCGTTCTGTTTGAGCTGCGTCATTCTGTTTTGACCTGCGCTCTTCAGTTTGTAATTGCGTCGTTCTGTTAGACCTGCGTCGTTCTGTTTGATCTGTGCTCTTCAGTTTGTTTTCAGCATAACACGGAAGTACTGGAATAAACATTTTGTAACAAACATTGAACGGTCACATGGAGAATACCATTGCAACTTGGCATGGATGCCCGTGGAGTCATAGGTAGTAGAGGGAGAGCAACTCCACACATCGTTCACATATTGGTTGATTGCGTTTAATGTATGGTGGTGTGTATTTTTTGTTTCACTGTCTTGTGTACAGAACAGAATAGGTACGTCGAGACAGCTGAATATAAATGTCAGTGCAGTCTGTACTCCAGAGTTGAGTCACTGCGTACGACACTAAGGCTATGTTTCGAAAGTTTGCCGGACTTTCTTTATCAATCGCCTCAAGTCAGGTTCAGTGGATAAATTTCGTGGTATAATGGCAGATCATTGTACGTATTCCTGTGTTGTCCCACTGAAGGTTTGTTCTTTCATTCTGGAAGCTAGGATGTCTAACTTTGTTCTACTGTGTTAAAGGTTGTGTTAATATATATATATATATATATATATATATATATATATATATATATATATATATATATATATATATATATATATATATATATATATATATATATGTATGTATGTATGTATATATATAATTTACAACTTGAACAAGAGAAAAAGGTACGAAAAAAGACAACGGAAACAGAACACAGACAAAAGACGAAGAACAAGGATAGCACTTACAAAAAAAAGACATTCTCAATCTATGATTTAAAGTACATTACCAGAATATGCCAGCGGGTCCTATACTTTTCAGTTGTGCTATTTTTGTAGGAAATGTTTCTCTCAACTTTGTGCTTTTGTTTGACCTCCGTTATAAATAAATAGAACGGAAGAATTTTCTTTTTTGTCTACACTTTTAGACAAGAACTGTTTCCCTAAGATAATGTGCACAGTAACAACATGTTTTTACTGTAATTAAATAGCAGGGAGAGAGGTTATGCCTCCACTGTTACCCTTGCACGAGGCTACCTCGCGGTCGTCATCATCACTTGCCACACGTGGTAGAGCAGACAGTTTACATCCTGAGCATTTTTGAGCAATTTTACAAGAAGGAAAGTGAGGGCAACTTCACACATCGTTTCTACCTTTGTTCAATGATGCGGTACATTGAGTCGATTAATGTGTGTATATACAATCTCTCTTACTACCTAACCATAGTGCGTCACTCTTTTCCTTATTGATCTTCTGGCCGGGGATGTTGCCGAATGAGTCAACTATTCTGAGAAATTCTTCGGCAGATTTCACATCTGATAACATTCGAGTGGTGTCATCTGCATATTGTGCAATTTTAACTCATTTTGTTCGATTTGAATGCCCTTAATTGTTTTGTTGTGACGAATGGCGATGGACAAAATTTCTAAACTAAAAACAAGTAAGGTGAAAGAGTATCACCTTGTCTTGAACCGCTGCTAACTTAAAATTAACCAGAGGTGACACCATTATTAATGACTAGAAATATCGCAGTATAAAACTTTGATTCATAGAATAAAAGATTCACCAATTATTAAATTTCTCTAAAGCAAAGTAAAGGAAAGACACTCGATAGAGTCAAATGCCTTGGCAAAATCAATACAAAGTAGAATACCATGGAATATCGTTTTCTTTTGTAAAGTGTATTGAGTCTAAAATCTTGCAAACAGCGTCACCGATGTAGCGACCTTTCACATATTAACCAGCTTGATTTGGGTAAATTATTTCCGATAAAACTTTGAAATTCGAATTAAAAGGCCCTTGGCAACAATTTTTATAATAAAAGTTTAAAAGAGAAATATGTCCCCAATTTTTCAGCTACAGACGATCTTTTTCTTTTTTATCAGTCAAAGTAATGGTTGCTGGTCTTTTGGGAAACTGACACTGACAACTCTCCATATGGACGTGTACATATAGTTGAAACTCAGTACAATTAAATTACCATACAAGGGCCAGAAACGCCATTCCCCGGGCTTTAATTACTGGACATGTTTTTCGAAGCTTGGTAGCATTCTTCGAGACTCAAATAACCCTCACAAATATTTGTTCTGTAATTCTGACAGTAAAGGAATATGGAAATCGCCAGTGATCTCTTCTGGTTTTTCTTCAGGAAAACAATGTGTAGTCTGGTATAAATTTCGATAGAATTCTTTCTGCGTGTTTAAAATTTCATTTAAATCTGTAGATGCTTGAAGTTTACGAATGTGATTTTGTAATGATTTCTCTTTTCAAGCTTCAAAAAATAAGCATTGCTTTTTTCAACAAGCTCATGTCATCTTATTCTAGCATGTTGAATAGGCCTAATACCTTGTGTTTTGACTTCGTAAATATCATCTAAAGCTCTCTGAATTTCATCAATGTCTTTTCATGTTTTTCTATTTCACTTTCTTAATTTCGAGGTCCTTTTTTGTTGCTCCAGCTTTTTTTCCTTGTGTCTTTGGCACTTAGCCCGTTTTTGCTGTATTTCATACAAAAGTCCATGATTTTATACTATTTAAGCTTTGGATCAAGAACGTCAGTGAAATCTTGTCCCAAATATTTTTTCATGCTGCAAACCTTCGAGCAACCAATATCGCATACAGAAGGAACAGAAGTATGCGATACACTTACATATGCCAGACTTCACAAAAGCTACAATAGATGGCACTCCGATTCACATGAGCATACACAAACACAACAAGACCAAACCGTAGACATAGCTTCCGTAATTAAACAACAAACTTCAGTGGAACAACATATTAACACATAAAATCAATCAATCATTCAACATGTCTCACCAATCAAAAATGAATTTTAAGTGACTGATGAAGAAAACTCTGTTTTCGAAACGTAGCTTCAAAGGATCGCAGTGTAACGCTAGTCTCTCCCCTCCAATGTTGGTTAACAGCAAGACACGTAAATTACGGGTACGTCTCGCCATGGCTAATCAACCCTTTACATAAAACAGCTAAACATGATATACATACACATAGAATCATACACAAAACGCAAAGAATTCACATATGAACGATGTGAGGAGTTGCTTTCCCTTTATTACATTCGCCATGGCTAACCAATACTCACATAAAACAATCAAACATGATACACACTCACAATATACACAATATCATACACAAAATGCAAACAACTCAGATATGAACGATGTGTGGAGTTGCTTTCCCTTTATTACAACAAAACAAACTGAAGAGCGACGATCAAACAGAACGACGCAGCTCAAACAGTACGACGCAATTACAAACTGAAGAGCGCAGGTCAAAACAGAACGACGCAGCTCTAACAGAACGACGCAATTACAAACTGAAGAGCGCAGGTCAAAACAGAACGACGCAGCTCTAACAGAACGACGCAATTACAAACTGAAGAGCGCAGGTCAAAACAGAACGACGCAGCTCTAACAGAACGACGCAATTACAAACTGAAGAGTGCAGGTCAAAACAGAACGACGCAGCTCTATGGGGGCCCGTTCTGGTCAAAATTATGTTTTATTAATTTTAGTATGTTAGAATTAATTTTATGTAGACTGGAATTAATTTGCTAGCACCTCGAATTAATGTATGTTTCTTTTAATTAATTTTTATATGCTTTGATTAATTTTATGTAGTCATGCCGAATTAATTTTATGTGTCCCAATTAATTATTTCTGCTTATCTTTGCTGTAATTAATTTTATGTAGTCTAGAATTAATTTTGCTAACATTTCAAATTATTTATATGTTTTTTATGTGCCGGAATTAATTTTATGCAGTCTAGATTTAATGTATTAATTCCTTCAATTGATTTTGGGTTCAAAATGTTTTCACGTGCTGCAATTAATTTAATGTGTGCTAGAATTAATTTCTACTAGTGTCTTGAATTAATTTTGTGTTCGGTCGAAGTAATTATGTGTTTGAGCGAATTAATTATGTGTTCGCTCGAATTAATTATATGTGTTCGCTCGAATTAATTATATGTGTTTGCTCGAATTAATTATATGTGTTTGCTCGAATTATTTTCGGCCGATCCCACAGTCCTTTGCGCACGCTTTCTTAAATCAATATGGCGGCTCCCGACAGCAGTGGTATTATTCAGGCGCTCGAACCGTGATCTGTGAAAATGGAAATCAATAAACTGATCACAAAAACTTTTGTAGTGTCTCCTGTCTGAGGGATCGTCTATGTGATTGCCCATAGAGCGAAGCCCGACCAATTTTGTGTTTACGTCAGACGCGAACGTTCACCCTTTCCATCGGGCTTGCCAATCATCATGTACTGTAGGCCTACAGTAGTGTAGTGCAGTGAGTACCGTAAGCGTACGCAGCATTCGAAAAGAAATCTGCCGAACAGATAACTACGAATATGAAACCCAATAAAGAATTTAACAATGACCACCAGGAAATGTCTCCAAGCTTGATTACTGTCAAATGTCCGTAATTACAAATATAGCATTCGGCAGTTTCACCTCTATCTGTATATACATATATACAAATAGACACAGGCGCTTACACTGTCGCTACGCGAAGCCGGCCTGTTTTCTCCTCCGGTGTACAGGCCGGCTTCCCGTGGGGAAGCCTGTCGGATAGAGGTGAAACTGCCGAATGCTATATTTGTAATTAGGGACATTTGACAGTAATCAAGCTTGGAGACATTTCCTGGTGGTCATTGTTAAGTTCTTTATTGCTTTTCATATTCGTAGATATCTGTTCGGCTGATTTCTTTTCGAATGCTGCGTACGCTTATGGTACTCACTGCACTACAGTACACGATGATTGGCAAAGCCTGCGATAGAAAGGGTGAACGTTCGCGTCTGACGTAAACACAAAATTGGTCGGGCTTCGCTCTATGGGCAATCACATAGACGATCCCTCAGACAGGAGACACTACAAAAGTTTTTGTGATCAGTTTATTGATTTCCATTTTCACAGATCTGATCACGGTTCGAGCGCCTGAATAATACCACTGCGGTCAAGACCCGCCATATTAATTTAAGAAAGCGTGCGCAAAGGACTGTGGGATCGGCCGAAAATAATTCGAGCAAACACATATAATTAATTCGAGCAAACACATATAATTAATTCGAGCGAACACATATAATTAATTCGAGCGAACACATAATTAATTCAAGACACTAGTAGAAATTAATTCTAGCACACATTAAATTAATTGCAGCACGTGAAAACATTTTGAACCCAAAATCAATTGAAGGAATTAATATATTAAATCTAGACTACATAAAATTAATTCCGGCACATAAAAAACATAAATTATTTGAAATGTTAGCAAAATTAATTCTAGACTTCATAAAATTAATTACAGCAAAGATAAGCAGAAATAATTAATTGGAACACATAAAATTAATTCGGCATGACTACACAAAATTAATTAAAGCATATAAAAATTAATTAAAAGAAACATACAATTAATTCGAGGTGCCAGCAAATTAATTACAGTCTACATAAAATTAATTCTAACATACTAAAATTAATAAAATATAATTTTGACCAGAACGGACCCCCATACAGCTCTAACAGAACGACGCAATTACAAACTGAAGAGCGCAGGTCAAAATAGAACGATGCAGCTCAAACAGAACGACGCAATTACAAACTGAAGAGCGCAGATCAAAACAGAATGACGCAGCTCAAACAGAACGACGCAATGGTTCTACTCCGGAATAAAAAGGATGCGATGCGTTCTACAGACTCAGTACGCCCAAATAATCACGTGATGCCGGTACAAACAAACCTACATGTGTAGTAGCGCGTATGGAAATACATGTGCTTCTATGCGTGTTTGCGCACATGGCTTTGTTTGTACCGTGGTCGATTCGAATTCCGGGTTTGGCCTATTACAAACTGAAGAGCGCAGGTCGAAACAGAACGACGCAGCTCAAACAGAACGACGCAATTACAAACTGAAGAGCGCAGGTCAAACAGAACGACGCAGCTCTAACAGAACGACGCAATGACAAACTGAATAGGGTGTGTGTCGTTTTCGGCCACGGTACTGTTGGATTGATATTTATTTAACACGATACTAGATTTTACTCGTGCATTACATGTTATGTCCATATTTACCACCGAGACCAGGTTTAAGGTCATCTAGATACTCTTTGTTAGGATTACCAAGTTCAAATTTAATGACATGTGGTGATCGAGCATTTTTTGTTGCTGCACCAACTCTGTGGAACAATTTACCCTATGATACCGAACAATGTCCAAATGTTGATGTCTTCAAATCAAGGCTAAAAACTCAATTATTTATTGAGGCATTTGCAGTGTAATATGACTCTGTTTTCACAGCGTGTAAATATTTTTTTCATGATGAAGCTATGTTAATTTTTTTCAGTTACGTTTTGTAATGTGCTTTTTATCAGATTACTGTAAAAAGCACAATATAAATGAATAAATTATTATCATTATTGTACTTGGGCCTCAGCCCAAGTACATTTGTTTTCATTCCGTGGGAAAAAACTCTGTAAGGTATAACCATTCCTGGCTGAGACCAGGGAGGGCAAAATGTCTTGGCTTCATCTTTCTTGGCATAATAAATGGCGTAATGATGTTAACTGAATGGAAGTGCTGCTCTTAGCCAGTCTTGAATAAGTGAGATGTGAATATTAATGCTTCTCTATCTGAGTTTTTGCCACAAAATCTTCTGAATATAATCAAAATGTGCATCGAAATGCAACAATTAATGCACCCTCCGTTTCCTAGGCGATGGCACGACCCTTGCTACACCCACTGGACGAGCCAAAGTGGGAGGGGTAATTTCAGTTTGGTCGAACAAGAGGGCTCGAGACCACAATTTAACATTTAAACTTGAAACATATTTAATCGCTGACAAGATGTGGACTAGTGTTAATCGAAGTAAAATTGTGAAAAGGAAAGGTTTTATATCCCGGACACAATGAAAAACATAACGACTGGAAACTGTACCCCCAGTTGAGAATAGTAATGCCCACAGCGATGGAGAACACTTATCCTTGAGCTGAGAAAACCAGACCATCATTTCGAAATAGAGCTGCAGATTCGAGAAGCTCGTTCAAAATACCTTGGTACACCCCATAAAGGCGTGGTTTCGAGTTTTGAGGGCAAATTTCGCCTCCTTCATATAGAAATCGTACGTTTGTTTTTCCAGGAGAACACACCATTTGACACAAAATTTGCATGTAAAGGGGTCGCCAGTAAGCACGTGGTCAAATCTGGCATAAGAAACAATATGAAATGTTGGGTAAAGCCAGTCCAAAATAAACTGATTTGAACTTTTGTGTTTTGTAATTTATACCACTGCAGTAACATTACCTTTTTTGACAACATCACACAATGTAATACGTTTTGAAACTGAATACTCCGACGTATTCTGTGTCTCCTTTGCTAAAAAATACGGTATGCCGATTACCATGTAAGGAGATGATGACGTCAAGACAGATTTGTAGTGTGTTTGGTCCTGGATGGTGCACGAAGTTTTGTCAAGGTAGCTTGTGTATTTATTTCCTAAATGGGAGAGATTAGGGTCGATCTAAACGAAGGCCGAAGAATGTTATGATCCTCTAAGCGAGCTGAACTCTAACGCGAATGGTTGGATAATTTGGAGGATGTCTAGAATGATCTCGTCTCATTAAGATTATTTGGCGGTCAGTATTGAATTTCAACTGCGTCACAAGTTTGCGAAATGAGTATTCCGTCGATCGAACGGTCAACGAACGATATTTTAGAAATCTGGAGACATGGCACGTCGCATTTTTATTTTAATATTTTATATTTTACAAAAGATGTAAGAAGCAATGATTTTGTCGAAAATTCTGAAAAAAATATAGGAAGATTTGATCGCGAACACATTTTCACTTGGGGTCAACTAGCTCTGCGTACGATGCTGTGTGTTCCGCTACAGCTAATCGCCCCGCTCACCACAGCCCTGCAAAGACCCGTACGCATATCGTAGGGTCGGTGACTTCAAATCCATTTTGGGACTTGACGTAAAAAGCCAAATTACTGCCGAAATTCAGCGTTCTTGGGCCCAAGTCGTATCCCAGCCTACCTCAGCTACTCGATCGCTTCCAAAAATGACAGTCTTTTATTCACTTCTCGTAAATAACCGTCGATGTCGGCAACTCTCTCGCTAGCCCTGCGTACGATGCTGTGTGTTAGCTGTAGCACATAGCATCGTACGCAGGGCTAGGGGTCAACATGGGGTCGCAGCCATGTTGCCTCAAAACTCATTTCTGTCTGCACTCAAAACTCAAAAATGTCGGATATGAACCTGAAAAATCGATGCAATTTTGTCAAACTTCGGCGAAATTTCAGCATATAGACAAAATTTCATCTAGGTAAGGTAAATTTACTGAAATTTGATCGACAAATAATCCTGAGCTTGAACGTGACAGCTCGCCTTCTCCGGGAAGTCAAGCATCCAGCTGCTCATACACAGTTGCCCATATGGCCAGGTTTATGAGATTGTTTTCAAGCGACGGCGGCAGACCGTACGGGGCTCTGGATATGAACCTACCGCCGGTGTAGCTGTAATAACTGTTGCGTTGTTTTTAGTGCCCACGGACGAAGTCCTGGGGGAGTTATAGGTTTGGTCATGTCAGTCCGTCCGTCCGTCCGTTCACGCAGATATCTCAGACATGCCCTGGTCAATTTCTTTCAAACTTTGCACAAGAATAGTACTCAACCCCATACAGATCCACGTCGATTTGTTTCACAATGCGATCGAATTTGGCCGTGTTAGAGGACTTTTTAGTTTACACCTCCATAGACTCCCATGTATAAGGCAGTTCTCCATAGACTTTCATGTATAAGGCCAAGAAAAATAAAAATTTAGTTTCTCATCGTATTCATATTGCCTAAAGGATGCAGTGACACAGTTTTTTGTCCCCACGGATAAAGTCCAGGGGGCTTATAGATTGGGTCATATCCGTCCGTGAGTCGATCAGTGAGTCCATCGGTTGACGCAGATATCTCAGACATTTTGACAAAATATCACTTGACCTCAATGACCTTTGACATCAAATATACATATTTGTCCACAACTCAGTAACCACAAGTGCTACACCCTTCATATTTGGTATGATAGGACACCTTATGACACCATATATTGTACCTCATTAATTATGTGCATATCTTATTTTGAGCAAGCCAATAGAGCTAGAGGTCTGATTTTTGGTATATAGGAATAACTTAGCAATACAATTATTATGACAAAATGTGACGTGACCTCAATGACCTTTGACCTCAAATATATATATTTGTCCACAACTCAGTAACCACAAGTGCTACATCCTTCATATTTGGTATGATAAGACACCTAACGACACCACATATTGTACCTTATTAATTATGCGCATATCTAATTTTGAGCGAGCCAATAGAGCTAGAGGTCTGATTTTTGGTATATAGGAATAACTTAGCAATACAATTATTTTGACAAAATGTCACGTGACCTCAATGACCTTTGACCTCAAATATATATATTTGTCCACAACTCAGTAACCACAAGTGCGACACCCTTCATATTTGGTATGATGGGACACCTTATGACACCACATATTGTACCTCATTAATTATGCGCATATCTAATTCTGAGCAAGCCAATAGAGCTGGATGTCCGATTTTTGGTATATAGGGATAACTATAGGGTAGAAATCTAAATATGCCCATCTAAATATTAGACATCTACCATCGAGAACAAAAGAAATTTGCTGTAATTTGAATATTTAAGGAGTTTAAGCAATTTCACTATAAATAAAGAACCCCTGCCTCAAACTCCACAAAAGTTGCTAGACATATTTTGCCGTTGTCATGCCATTGCTTCGTTTAATAACCAGTTAATCAAATGCCTAATTGACAGGAGGAAATTCAAGACCATATTTGAATAGTAGTATATATTGTCCTCAAAATTACTCTATCTCGGCCCAAGTACTCATTGCCTTCAGCAATACTGCCTTGTTACTATTATTATTATTAAATACAAATGTGAAATCAGCGAATAATACTTTGACCATTCAATGTCCACTTATTTTGCCTTCCAACCCTGATCCCTAAGTAGGTACATAAATAAAGTATTACACAATGAGACAGGATCTCCATGTGTGTAATATGCTTGTGTTGAAGAGAACTATTTCAGTTTTGTGTATGGTCTGCAATGCCTACTTGGAATGTGTATCCCTTATCAGCAAAGTTCATTAAATATGCAAATTGGGAATTGGGTGAAGTTAAAACGCTTAACGACTTTCAATAATGTTAAATCATAGTATTTTCAATATACATACCAAGTTTGGTCGATTTTGATCCAGTCAAATCAGATATATATCCCTAGTTAGGAAAGTTGATTAAATATGCAAATTAGCAACTATCTTTCATGTCACCCCTTAATGCTTCCCACTGCTGATATATCTTACATCATTAATTATGCAAATGACCAAAAAGTATGCAAGCCAGATCCACCAAAAACTAATCAGTTCTTGCCATTTGCAAACTCAATCTATGTACCAGATTTGATTCTGATCTGATCAGCTGTTTTCGAGATATCCGACCAACAGACAAACAGACAGACATTGCTGCGACATATGCTCACATGTGTGAACACGTGAGCAAAAAATGATAATCAGTGCATGAAAATTACTACCTCAATACACCACCTTATTATTCGGACTCTTTGTCTTTTAAATGATAAGCTGAACAAGTCATGAAATAGCACACACTAAGATACACCTACGCATTTCAGGAAGGAATTCACATAAGTAGATGGTTCAGTACTTTTCAATACTCAATCAACAAGAATTACAAGACCGTATTATTGAAAATCACTAACTGGACAGGAAGCATAGTCTAATGGTGGTTGATTTCTGTTGAGCATAATAGTGCAGTATCAACATGGAGGACAGCCATGCAGGCCACTGAGGATCAAAGCAAAACCGATGTTAGATTGATCAGAAGGAGACTTCAAAAAGTGTTGTCAAGGAAAATCATAGTTTTATTTTTGTTCTGCTGACTTTTAAATGTCGTCTTTTTAATGCACTTTGTAATAATATCTATAGCAACTATTGATGGTGTTATTTTAAATCTGGTGTCATGCAAAGTATTATGATATTGTCAATGACAATACTGCACAAAATGAATATACTTGAAAGCCTGATAAACACGCCTTTATTGCTTAGATCATACATATCTGTGTAATAGTTCTCTGTACAGGTGCAAATATTGTACCAGAGTATTGTATGGCACTATTTCTGGAAGGTTTGCATCAGACACAGCTTCATTTCATAATTACATGTAAGTTTGTTTTGGAAATGATGACTAACTCAAGTTGTAAAACAATACAGACTACAGTCAAATTTACTCAAATGACATCCTGTGTATTTATTTGCACATACTAAAAAGCTTTGAGACAATGCAATCTGAATTCTATACAATGCAAAGCAGATGTTTGCCCTGTTCTGTCAAAGTCTATTGTTTTTGGAGTCTCCATTCATGTTTATTTAAATAGTACTCAATAGTCAACAAATAAATTAAAGCCCTATGAAATCCAGAACCACAACATTTCAAATTGAACAAATTTGGAAACGTCAAAACTAGTTTCATTGTACACAACCAAAACACTACAGCTTGGCAGTAAATACACATTTGTAAAAATAATTTTTTTGGAGTTTCTCTTTATTAAAAAAGGACACTTCAAAGGCTAGCATGAAGTTTACTTTAAGGAATGATTATGCCACATTAAAAATACCACAACAGTTTTCAACACTTTAAATTTTTTAATCAAATAAGGCAACAAGTAGAATAAAATTCAAATGCTAAATCAAGGAAAGGTTTTGTGGTTTTCTATCTGTGTATCTGATGAACTGAATATAGTATGGAATGCAGTCAAGTACTGGATAATGTAGACATTGAGTTAACCAGTATCTTCTACTCCTCTGTCAACTTACAATAAATCCAGTAATATGCTTTCAAGAAAACAAATTAGTGAAACTAAAATTTGATCATTCATGCTTGAAATTTATTCGCATTGAAAGAATACCTAGTTATCTAAGTCATATAGACATGGCAGAAATTTTCATCATTCAGCCAGCTAAATAAGATGCATAGAAACAATGAAGTTGCCATGCATACAGGAGTATTGTGTGTAATCAAATATAGAAATTCAATGATTCACTTTCGATAGGGCAGTTTGGTTGTAATACTCACTAAAAAAATACACTTCATATTCATTAGCACCAGAAAACTGATAATTTTGTCCTTTACGTGTAACAGCATTGACATACACATAGCTTAGTTTGAAATCTTTAGCTTTACTGGAAGACTGAGGTGACAATAAATATGTACCTTTGTTCAAAATAGTGAAAATTTTTACATCAAAAAAGTAATGACATGTGATTTACTGTCAAGGATTATATCAATAAATGCCTTCTTGTTATTGATATGCCTCTACCAGATTGTCATTTCTGACATAATTTAAGTGATAAAAGATAACTCCATCAGTATAGGAAAAGTATCTTAGAGAATTGTGCCAAATTATATTTCAGGATGGAATTGATACATGCATGAAGGAAAGGAAATCAGACACCATATGAATTTCTGATGACATGAAGTCATTCTTGATTCTAAGCAAACTAGTGACTTTGGGTAAGTCTCAAGACATCACACCAGATTGATGAGTGAAATGAAAGTAAAGACTACAGCCTCTGACTCATTGTATTGGAAATTCTTTCATTTCTTGCATTGTCAGTTTTTCATGGTTTATTTGAAAGCACTGAATAGAAATAATTTCGGATACTGCATATTTATCTAATATGCTCCACAGCTTTCAGCATATATACATACAAACTCTTCATTTATGATTACCTACCTTGTTTCTGACAAACTTTTAAATATTTAATAAATAACTAAGAAATGTTTGAATTCACCAAAACAGAAAAACTCATCTTCATATCTGTTTACAACATTCAGACACAATACCTTAATGCACCTCTGGAATAGAATTTCAGCAAAAGTTTACAATTCATTTTTATACTGAAGCTTTTGGGTCATCTGTTTAAGATAAACAGAAAATATGAGATTTTCCAATCTCCAATCCATGAAAATCAAAATCATATTCAAAGGCAATACACACAGTGAATTTGGATGTTAAATACAGATTGTTTCCACACTGTCACTGACTATTGTGATTGAAATCACAAAACAATGTGAACTCAATTTTTCTACCTACATAGTTTTTCAAGCAAGAAAGGAGCAGAAGTTTAAAGCATTCATTTTTCAGGTGAATTTTGCCTTGAAGGTTTGCTTAACGTATTCATAATAGATACAGTTATGATATTTCAGGGGCCAGCTGCTGTAACTTTTCAGGATTTTTACACCATATTGTTTATACTTTCATGTACTTTCTTATTCTACTTCCCAAAGCATATTGAGATATGCAGTATTAAGCTTAGCAACTCTGCCTGTATTGTTATTCTCAGCAAATGAATTCTGGTCTGGACAAGATTTCAAAATGTAAACAATAACAGTGCACTGGGCACACTGTGTAGACATACTGAATAATTTGTGTGTTAGCTTGCTTTTAGGAGTTAAAAAAGAACGTTAAATTATTGTTCAAAACAAACATAGTGAAAAAATCATCAAAAGTTACAGCTACTGGTCCTTTAAGCACAAAATGATGACATCACACATTTGTGGTTACATCATCCAAGGTTGGTATGTTGCTGGGTTAGGATGGCATTGGTTGCCATTTCTTTCCATTTAAACTGTAGTTACATTCAGCAATGATGCCACAGTACTATTGACAGCAACTGTTGGAATTGGCGAATCAAAATCTTCATAAAGGACACCTGTTGATATAATAAAAACAATACATAACCTACATTTCTCAAAGTCAACAAATTAATTTTCAAAAGAACCTTTCTCACATTTTCTGAGTTGTTGCCAAGACAACTTGTTTTGTTATTCTTGCAAAGGTGCTGAAATCACTGAAATTTATATTTCAACATACTTGATATTTTTTTTTGGCAATTACTCCATTTTCCTTTTAAAAGATCAAATTCCTGCGGAAAAAGAGTTCAGCCTCAGATGATACCTAACAAATCACTCAGTAAATCAGTCATGTGATCATGATGTCAAAATCTGTTGAAAATCTTACCAGCAATACTAGCTGTCATGAAACATGCCTTGGTTCACCAAAAGGAAACAATTTGAAACCAAAATGAAACAATTTGATATCTTACCAGCAATACAAGCTGTCATGAAACATGCCACAGTTCCTGCTATGAGAGCACGGATAGCAACTTCTGCCAAGTCTCCTTTCCTTTGAGGACACATTGGTGTAATTCCTCCAAGCTGAATACCCACAGAACCAATGTTAGCAAAACCACAGAGTGCATATGTTGCAATTACTTCACCGCGTTTCTGAAAGGAAAATACAGATACAAGTATAACAATGGTGTGGTACTGCTGCGCAGTTGCTTGCTGTATGCATGTAGAAATATTGGGGCTATAATTCAGAAAACCAGAGTGTGAACACAAACTGAGAAATGGAAAATTTGAAGTTCTTAATTCTGTAACTTTTACCAAACTTTATGTTCAATTCTTTAAAATACCTGTGAACAAGTCACCGTTGATGACACAGTCCCCACTTGTTAATGGGTACTTTGTAATTACAAGTCCTCAGAGAGGATAGAGTCCTCTTCATTAATTAGGTCTGTGATAAAAATACTTTGATACAGATGGCGCTCAATGGCCAAGAATGAGTTCCACGGTGGTGAAAACATCAAACCAATGTAGGCTACCATCCTAATTAAAAAAGGTCATTAAATGAGTCAACTAGGAATTAATCGACAGGATGTTGCCAAACATTTTTATTTATTTATTTATTTATTTATTTATTTATTCAGATCCAACAGCCGAAAGGCCCACTTATAGGTCTAACAATAAGAGCAAGGATAAAAATCTGATACAAACATACACGTATACGAATCTATTACACACAAACATTATCTGTACAAAATGTCTTTGATGGTCCGACGAAAGGCAGACCTAGTAGTAAAAATGTCAACAGTATTATATTTACATACTAAATCGTTATAAGCGGACATGGATCTTGGGAAAAAGGAATATTTCCTAACGTTTAGCCGAGATCTCGCGGGTTTTAAAGACTCAGAGTGACGAAGTGTCCTCATTGGAAAGTTGTAATTAACCTGTTCTACAAGATAGGGTGAGTCGACCTCGGAATGAACGCACTTGTGTAAAAAACTAAGATCAGCGGCCTTGCGACGAGAGAATAGCTGGGGGAGGTGAAAATATTTACATGTCTGTTCATATTGTTCTGATACATAGGGAATGTTTTGTTTAAAACAGAGAAATTTAATAAATTTCAACTGAACAGTTTCAAGTCTTTCGACGAGATATTTTTGGTTCGGAGACCAAACAGTAGAAGCATATTCAAGATTTGAACGAACTAAGGAAATGTACAAAGTCCGCAAAGCCAGTATATTGGTGAAAGATTTACAGGTGCGCTTAAGAAAACCTAGCATTTTGTAAGATTTACTGATAATGGAGTTAATATGAGTTTTAAAGTTTAAATCAGATGTCAGGGTTATACCTAAATCTTTAACTGAAGACACCCGTTGTAGCATAGAGCCGTTCAGTGAATAATCAGCGACTATTTTGTTTCTTTTTTTTTGGTGAAAGATATAATACAGCATTTAGAAACATTAAGATTCAGTTTCCATTTTGCACACCAATTCGATATATTGTTTAAATCTTGCTGAAGAAATATACAGTCATCAGCTGAGTCCAGACATTTGAACGATTTTGTATCGTCTGCATAAAGAGACAAGGTTGAATGAGAAATAACAGTAGACACATCGTTCACATAAAGAATAAAAAGAAGAGGGCCAATTAAAGAGCCCTGGGGAACACCAGAAAGAACTGGCTTCCAGGAAGACTGTTTACCGTTTAAAACTACTCTTTGAGATCTACCTGAGAGATAGGATTTCAGCCACATTAGCAATGAACCTGAAAATCCATAATATTTCATTTTATGAGTTAAAAGTTCGTGAGGCACAGAGTCAAAGGCCTTACTGAGATCCAGATAAATGGAATCGACTTGTTGCTTAGAGTAACAAGTCATTGTTGATGACACAGTCCCCACTTGTTAATGGGTACTTTGATTACAGGTCCTCAGAGACGATAGAGTCCTCTTCATTAGGTCTGTGATAAAAATACTTTTGAATAAATTTGCTTGATACATGTCTGAGTTATGGTTCAGGACATGAAAAACTCGTAATAAAATGGCCACAAGGCGGCCATATTGGATTGTATAACAAAACAAATTACCGTGCATATGTATGACATTGGTAAATCTCCTTGTACCAACTTTGAATAAATTCGCTTGATACATGTCTGAGTTATGGTTCCGGACATGAAAAAAAGTAACAAAATGGCCACACGGCAGCCATATTGGATCGTATCACAAAACAAATCAATGTACATGTGTATGACATAGGCCAATGTCCTTGTACCAAGTTTGAATGAAATCGGTTGAGATATGCCTGAGTTATGGCTCTGTACATGAAAAAATCATAACAAAATGGCCGCATGGCGGCCATATTGGATTGTATAATAAAACAAATTGATGTGCATAGCTATGACATTGGTCAATGTCCTTGTACCAACTTTGAATAAAATCGGTTGAAAGATGCCTCAGTAATGGCTCTGTACATGAAAAAATTGTAATAAAATGGCTGCCTTGCGGCCATATTGGATTGTATCACAAAACAAATTGACATGCATATCTATGACATTGGTCAATGTTCTTGTACCAACTTTGAATAAAATCGGTTGAAACATGCCTGAGTTATGGCTCTGTACATGAAAAAATCGTAATAAAATGGCCGCCTGGCAGCCATATTGGATCGTATTACAAAACAAATTGACGTGCATCTGTATGACATATGAAGTAATCCTTGTACCAAGTTTGAATGAAATCGCTCCAGGCATCTCTGAGATATCTGCGTGAACGGACGGACGCACGGACGGACGCACAGACGCACGGACATGACCAAACCTATAAGTCCCCCCGTACGGTGTCCGTGGGGACTAAAAAGCTTTGGACAAATGGTCAACATATGAAATGAGGTTAGAAACGATGTCTCTATTCTTAATGAAACCGTGTTGCTCAGAGATGAGAGTACTCTTAACATGCTCAAAAAGTTTTGTATACTATTTTGCATACTATCCTAACACTAACAGATCATCACCAGTATCATATTTCACAAAGTTTGATGCAGTATTTACAACACTATGAGATCAACATCTATATCAAATTTCATCAAATTTGACGCAGTATTTGTGGATATATCACTCTAATTAGGAAAGTTCATTACATATGCAATTACAAATTAATTAAAATGACACTGATAAATGTATTTTCCACTGTTAAAATTGTTGACAGACGCCGGATGCCGACGGAAAATCAACCCATTTGATAAGCTCCACGTCGCTGACAGCAGAGCTAAAAAAAACAAACTAAATATCATAAAAAATGAATGACATGATATGGAAATGTGGTCTGGCAGCCATAAGTATCTACTGTGTGCCAAGAGACAAATACTAACATTGGCAATAAATAATGACATAAATCATCCTGACCACAGTTACTCTGTCTATTTTTGTACATCCATGCTCTGACTGGTACGTTTTCTTCTACAGTGATAATATGTACAAAAATATTTGTGGCTATTCCAGGGCTCGAAATATTTTTTTCAACCACCTGTCCACTGGACAAGTCAAAATAAAAATAGCGTCAATGACACTGTAGCTCCCATCCTGGACTATTTTGTGTTTGTTCTCTGGTCAGATATTTGAACATGTGTGAAAGGGATAAAGTGCATGAAGTGAAAATACTTAAATGAAATGTACTGGAGACAGTGAAATATGTTTAATGTAATTATTCAGAATAAAAAAAGGGAAAAAATACAGAATTAGATATATCGAATACTGTGATACAACCATTAACTCAACAAGTCATTTACAATGACATAGTCCCCACTTGTAATAGGAGTATAAGTCTTGATGGGGCAGGAAAATGTGGTCATTAAGAAGTATCACTGGAGTGTATATGTTGAGATCTATGCGCACATAGGTCTATGTCGTTGTTCCCAATTTGAAACACATGAGGTATGTCTAAGTTATGGTTCTAAATCGGGAAAAAAGATCAGACCTCTAGCAGTAATGGCTAGCCAAGAAATACATATGCGCATTATAAATGAGGTACAAGATGTGACATCTTAAGGTCTAATATCCTATCAAAATTGGAGGATATAGAACTTGTGGTTACTGAAATATGCATATATATGTATAATCAAGGTCAAAGGTCATCGAGGTCACATGACATTTTGAATAAAAAATTATATTGCTAATTAATCCCTATATGCCAAAAAATCAGATCTCTAGCTCTATTCGCTTGCCCAGAATTAGATGTGTACATAATTAATGAGGTAAAGCGTGTGTTGTCATAAGGTCTCCCATCCTACTAAATACAAAGGACATAGAACTTGTGGTTACTTATTTATTGACATAAACATATATTTTAGGTAAAAGGTCATCGAGGTCACATGATATTTGGTAAAAAAATTTCTCTCCTATAGTTATCCCTATATACCAAAAATCAGACATCCAGCTCTATTGGCTCGCTCAGAATGAGATATGCGCATAATTATTGAGGTACAGTATGTGGCGTCATAAGGTGTCCAATCATACCAAACATGAAGGGTGTAGCACTTGTGGTTACCGAGTTATGGAAAAATATGTATATTTGAGGTCAAAGGTCACCAAGGTGACGTGACATTTTGTCAAAAAAATTGTTTTGCTAAGTTATCCCTATATACCAAAAATCAGACCTCTAGCTCTATTGGCTCGCTCAAAATTATATATGTGCATAATTAATGAGGTACAGTATGTGGCGTCATAAGGTGTCCAATCATACCATACATGAAGGGTGTAGCACTTGTAGTTACTGAGTTATGGACAAATATGTATATTTGAGGTCAAAGGTCACCGAGGTCACATGACATTTTGTCAAAAATATTATATTGCTAAGTTATCCCTATATACCAAAAATCAGACCTCTAGCTCTATTGGCTCGCTCAAAATTAGATATGTGCATAATTAATGAGGTACAATATGTGGCGTCATAAGGTGTCCCATCATACCATACATGAAGGCTGTAGCACTTGTGGTTACTGAGTTATGGACAAATATGTATATTTGAGGTCAAAGGTCACCGAGGACACGTGACATTTTGTCAAAAAAAAGTGTATTGCTAAGTTATCCCTATATACCAAAAATCAGACCTCTGGCTCTATTGGCTCGCTCAAAATTAGATATGCGCATAATTAATGAGGTACAATATGTGGCGTCATAAGGTGTCCCATCATACCATACATGAAGGCTGTAGCACTTGTGGTTACTGAGTTATGGACAAATATGTATATTTGAGGTCAAAGGTCACCGAGGTCACGTGACATTTTGTCAAAAAAAGTGTATTGCTAAGTTATCCCTATATACCAAAAATCAGACCTCTGGCTCTATTGGCTCGCTAAAAATTAGATATGCGCATAATTAATGAGGTACAATATGTGGCGTCATAAGGTGTCCCATCATACCATACATGAAGGCTGTAGCACTTGTGGTTACTGAGTTATTGACAAATATGTATATTTGAGATCAAAGGTCATCAAGGTCACATGACATTTTGTCAAAATATCCGAGATATCTGCGTGAACGCATGGACTCACGGATGGACGAACAGACGGACATGTCTAATCTATAAGCTCACTGGACTTCATCCGTGGGGACTAAAAATTGTGTCACTGCATCCTTTTTGCAATATGAATACGATGAGAAACTAAATTTTTATTTTTCGTGGCCTTATACATGGGAGTCTATGGAGATCTGCCTTATACATGGGAGTCTATGGACGTGTAAACTAAAAATATGCAAATTTCACCACGATTTGCCCAAAATTTGGGAAAGGTCACTCCTATGCACTTCCATACCAAGTTTCAAATCAATCGGACTTGTGGTTTCAGAGCAGGAGATTTTTTGACCAAAAATGGGAGAAAATTACAAAAAAATTCATGAAAAATAGCAAGTCCAAGATACTGACCCAAGATGTGCACAATCATTTCATGTCAGCCCAAAGTACTTACATGCTAATTTTTCATGTAATCTGCTCAGTGGTTATTGAGTTTTTTCAATTTTGACTGTTTTTACATTTTTTCACTTAATTTGCATATTTTTGGCAATGACAACTTCATTTGAACAAAATCTCATCTACAGCCCATCATCCATGTACACACCAAATATCAAGATGAAATGTTCAGCGGTTTTGGAGTTTTTGATGTTGACGGACAGACATACAGACATACAGACATACAGACATACAGACGTACAGACATACAGACATACAGACATTTCCCTAGCCTATAAGAATAGCTTCCATTGCCATATATACATATGGCTATGGGAGCTAAAAAGTAACTGTCCCAGTGGGAAAAGTACCTGTCCAAAATGGCACTCACCTGAAACATAATGTCCAGAAAAGTCGAATGTCATTTTTAATTAATTTGATAGGAAGTTTTAGACAGAACACAATGAGTGAATCCGGGAAAATTCAACAAACTCATGTCTGTACCATATGCAAATTGGCGTAACAGCACCCACAGTGTTGAGATAGCTCTGAGAATCTCCCAATCTAAGAGATTTGAGACGTGACCTTAGATAAATCAACATGGCTGCCTCCTGTAAACATTGATTAGATATTATCGAACTTTCTCTTACTTTTTTGTGACAGGTAAATATCCAAATAATGATTTTTAAAATTTTAAACGGTACATATATTTAAACTTATGAATATTTGCTGTAGTCAATAGGTTGAAATACTGGTTGCAGGCTGAAAAGACCTACCTGTCCACTTGGACAAGTACTTTTCAAAACTGCTTGTCCCAGGCCAAATTTCACTTGTCCGGGACAGGCAGACAGGTGTTATTTCGAGCCCTGTATTCACGAGAGTTATACAACATAGCTTGCGTTCTTGTCTACAGTAGAAATTTTAAGATAACTTTTAAGTAACTGTAAATTCTGGCTTCAAGCAGCACAAAAATCAAGATACTAAAATGTTTTGATATGATAAAGGAGTGACTTGCACCATGGAGAATTTCTAGCTCCATGCTTGCAAATATGCAGTTGATATATTCATACATCCCGTACGGTAGTATAGAAGTCTACTACATTCAAGCATTGTGATGTTGACGATTACATGCATGCCAGTGTGCAATTTCAAGTGGTCATGAGGAAATTCTGATGGTCTTTTGGTGACAATATAGGTAAGCACAGTAAAACAAACAACATTACTTATTGTGACAGTGCAAAAATGCATACTCAGATTAAGTATCATGGCATCATGAATCCACGTTTTGTTGTCTCATAGTCTGACATGCACCTACTGCCTAAATAAATTGAATTAAATGAATGATTTTTGAAAATAAAACAATGTTACGGCATGTGCACATTCTATCACATTCAAAACTTCACAAACTATTTATTATACCGGTATTCAACGCTGTAATCACTCAAAAGACAGTGAAGACATTTTCAAATTATTAATGAGAAGGTACTCAATCCAGTACATTGTATTATGTCGTTATTAAGTATCAAATCAAATCAAATCCTAAAATATACAGCAGAGTAGTGGTAATCATCACATCAGAACAACTTACTGATATTGTTTTACTTCCAGGAATGCCCCTGTTCTCCAATATTTCTGCTAATCTTGCATAGGCTACAAACTCATTAATAAATGTCTTGATTCCAATGAGTTCAGCCACGAGATGGCAATCTTCCCATGGAGTTCCCATTAACCAGGCAATAGGCATGAACACATATGAACAGATTAACTGTAACATTAAAACAGAAACAACTCAGCATTATTCCCAAAGTCACGCATGTATATAATGCATATACACTGTATGTATCTACCCGGTATCTATGTATGTATAGACACAAAACTGCACACCTCTAGGTATTGCTTTGGTTTCATTTTACACATTCAGGAAACTGATGATAAAATAAATTCAATACTCTCTCCAAAAGATGTTTTTTTCTAAATCATAACAAACATTAAAGGAATAAGCAACATAAAGTATCTTCACATGGCAGTCTTAATGCAGTAATTGACTGTCAATTCTTCAAAATCCATGTCCATTATTTTCTTTATTTCTTGTCAAGTTTGAAAAGAAAGATTCTAAATGCTGTCAATAAAACACTGCTTGCTTTGATCAGGTCTGATGCATGTTTGATCCGACAAATAGTTTCAGAAAAATAAATAAAACTCTCAAATTTCAAATGTGCAAATGTTATGACAATTTGCATGGACAAGTTTTACGATAAACTGAATGGTTACAGTAGACAACACCAGTAACAACTCTTGAGAAAAAGCGTCATGTTTATGCACTCTCACAGTAGGGCACAACTGTTACCTGATTTAGTGTTAACACTCAAAGAGTAGTCAAGCATTTCAATGACCATGAAATTATTAAAACACAAAACATTTCAACTTGCCATCATAAATTCACAAAGATCATGGCACTGACATGTAGTCGGAGAACTGGTGCCATATTATTAACTGTTCTCATTAAGGAACATGTTGTTTCAGTTTATTTGCATCTATCTGCACCAGTGGCAACTTTACTACAGCCAGGAACACAATTGAATGCCATTTACCTCAAATGAGAGTTCTTCATATCCAACCATACCCCCTAGCCAACTTAGAACAGCATTTAGAAACTCTAGTAATGCAATGAATGCAATGAGATTGGCTGCAATATTGCCAACAAGTGAGACTGCAGTTGATGCTCCACTCGATGCTGCTTCAATTACATTTCTCTGATTCCTACAGCAACAATATAAGAAATGATCCAAATATTAGCATATAGTCAGTTATTGACTGGCTGAAACAGCAGACTACGCACAGGAAAAGCAGAAATGTTTTCTACATGAGAAAATGTAGTTTGAATTTTCACAGGTTGATTCCTGCATAGTCCCTCTATCCACCGGTCTGGAATCTTAGCTGGTTTGTCTGCGACACTCCGTAATATGAACAAACAAATGATTCACACCTTAAAAAGAACACTGACAATGTTCAACAAGCCGTGATATCAATGTCACGACCCTACGATTCTATGACAGCCGCCATGAGATCGTTCAAAAACATGACGTTTGCAGGTTGTTATTTTCAGAATATCACAAAATATTACAACTTGTTCCCTTTAGAAACACTCAACAATTTACTTTTTCATTCAATGGGTAATGTTGCCCCTCTAGATAAAGCTTCAAAGGGATGACACCTTAAAATCGCATTTACTGTGCCTGAGCATACATGTCAAGAGTTCGCCATATTGATGCTCTATGAGAAATATGCGACTAAAATCTACACACATTTCTGCCGTCGACTTTCCTTTACTACTCAGTAAACAGACATGGTTCCACAGAATATATCACAGAAACAATATTTAGATCATATTTGGGGGCACTGACTTGTAGCATTGCAAGAGAAAGGGAGGACAAATTTCCCGGTGTGATTCAAGCCCTTACTTGTGCTTTGTCAACACACTTGAAGCGATCAACCTCGGAAATTATCACTCGCTATCATCATTTACAACGGAGAAGGATCACGAAAAACACACATCTATGTCATGATATGGTTATTTCTGTCTTGGTATCGTAGATACGGTAGATGCAGAGAACACTTTAAAGCCAAAGGCAGTGAAGATTCGAGAAAAGCGTACTGGACAAACGTCTTACACAGAGATCAAACATAAGTGACGCACTGGTATCAGATGGCCGCAGTTCCTGTTGCGGTTTAGCTGTGCAGTCTATGTGATTGACACCTTTTACAATAGGGGTTTCCAGACCGGTGAACAGAGGGACTGTGATTCCTGTTCAGAATTGGACTATATTACAATATTTTATTAAAGTCACTGATAATGGTACACACTTCACACATTTCCACGTTATTTTTCAGATGTATTGCAAGCTATTAAAACAAAAAATTAAATACAGTCCTGACCATCACAATGGTGATGGCAGACTACCTTCATTGAAATGAAAACAGAGATGAGCTCTGCTTGAGTTAAAACAATGCAAAGTAATTAAACTCCTTAACAAGATGACTGTGATGTTTTGTAATTATTAATGAGTGTCTGCTACACTCAAGTCAATGTAATTTGATAGCCTTTACAACGTTGTGTAATTTGATAGCCTTTACAACATTGTTGTGGCAGTCAAATGACAAAATGGATCGAAAGTATAACAATGATATGAATATCAATATTTTCACACATATGATCACTGTGAAGCATTTTCAGAAAATTTCAATCACGCAAATGAATCAATTGGTTATTCATACTGACAAGCCAACCTGAAAAAGATGAAACCTTTCACACACACACACGTTATGATAATGTACAGTAGACTGTAAATAACTTATTAAGTATGACTTACTCTTTCTCCATGCGTTTTATCACCTGTTCCTGACTCATGTAATTGGAATGTTCAATTTCTGGATAGAAAAGCTTTGCAATGGCCAACGCTGCAGGAGCTGACATAACAGATGCTGATATAAGATGTGATGAACTGATACCAAATGCAATGTAAGCACCAAGTACACTGCCAGCAATGGTAGCAAAACCACCTGTCATCACAGCATGTAGTTCAGATTTGGTCATGTCCTTCAAGAATGGTTTGATCAACAATGGCGCTTCAGTCTGTGAATAGAAAACATTTTTCTCAGTTGTCACCTTACAAACTGTATTACTATTCAGATATTGAATCAACACAATATCAATTGAAACTGTTAATCAACTTATACTACCATTCTATTAGATATTTTCTTCAGAAAAATAATCATTTATTTAAATGACGTAATTTTTGCAGATTCGATTGTCAATTAACAATACCTTATCAATATTCTGCATGAATTCTATAAGCATTGACAGATGAGAGTGAATTTAAACAAAAAAGTTGTTTTCTTCCGTAAGAGTGGTAGGAAGTCAACTCTAGAAAAATGGCATTTTGGTAATTACCGATGTACATGTAGTTACCATTGCAAATATCTAGGGCTGTTAGTATCATCTATGAATGTTTAGTCAAAAGCAGTTTCAACTCTTGCTAGCCAAGCAAACAAAGCAATGAACAGTTCTTTGCCACTCTAAATTTGGAGGGTCGTTCGCGCAATCGCAGATTGTACGACCTCGTGAACTTTGATACGCGCATGCCTATTCAATCCCAATTACGTCACACAGATTACAGCGGGAATCAACTATTGAACTGTACTCACTCGGAAATGGACGGTGACCGGCCACAGTGCAGCCGGGCAAGTGCATAATGCCAGGACCGATCACTCAGCGAAGATAAATAGGTTGTTTACACACCAATTTCAAGCCGATTTAGACCTCAAGTTTAGCTTTGCCGTACAATTTCGTCTGTGTTCATAACTGAGCGCCAATTCATTGGTGAATTCCCGGGGATAATTCATTGGTGTTATCACTGTATGTACTAAATGATGAAGTTTCGGAATGTGAATTAAGTTGAACTTGAAGGCGACGTGCAAAGTAACAGATTTTACTCCATGCCCAATGTGTCTAGGTCGGTTCTGAATGTGTGACATACATGTGTTTGACTAGTTACAGCAGTGTATCTGTATTAAAACATGTATCTCTGAAGCTTCGACATATTATTACGATGTGGTTTAACTACGGAACTCTTTTTCATGCCCTGGCCGAGAATAGATACTGGCCGAGAACAGGCGGAGGGAGTGTACAGGGACAGTGGAAAGTATGAAGTCAATGTCAGCCCCTACCTACGAACTCACAGTTGCAAGTGTAGTGATACGTACCGGCCGCCGCGTACTATGCATAAAATAATTATTCTATGCATAGTACGTGGCGGCCGGTACATATCACTACACTCGCAACTGTGCACGTACTACCCTAGTGGTGGGGTATTTGGAAATAATCTTATGAAGTTTGTCAAATGCATCAACCCCGGGAAAGACAACTTTGAAACATTCAATCAATAAACATAGCTCTTTATCAAAAATCTGCACTTCCAAAGTCTTTGAACCATCCACAGTTCCGCGTTCATCAATTTCGCTGGCTTGACCAGGCTAAACAAATACAATTTGGTAGGGTAACCGATTTTCAAAAATGTCCCCCGACGTCCCCCGTCAACGTAGCTCAATGAAACTGCCATCCTTTGTTCATCTATATTTATCGATTGAATAACTCGAATGACATTGCTCACAAACACATAAGTACGCGAAAATGGGACTTTTTTGAACTGCAGGTGCTTGACCTGTCACTGCCGATACTGAAAACATTGAGGTGACAATCGCACTAGGTCAAACAGAAAGCTCGAAAAGTTGGCAAATTACTATTTACCATGCTCTCTTGCTGCCATGATGTTGTAGTGAGGTTAGTCACGAGGTTAACAATGATCAATTTTTTCCTAACTTGGCCTTGCATAGCGTTAAAACAAAGGCCGAAATTAGCCGATGTCCCAAAGTTAACACGAAGACTTTGAAGTCAGTAACGTAATCGAGTTGAGATCTGGGCAAGCACAGTCGTTCGAAAACGACCCTCCAAATTAAGAGTGGCAACGAACTGATGAATGCTGGTGGAAAATTTGACATTTTTCTCATAAAGTTCATTTCAGACTGTTGGATTTGATGATTGTACCAATTCTGACTTATGGTGCAGAAATCTGGGGATTCCAATACTATGACAGTATTGAAAAGATTCAAAGAAAATGGTGCAGACGACTACTGGCAGTTCCAGATAATACTCCTAATGAAGCAGTCATAGGGGAATGTGGACATTTGTCGATATTTTCACATACTTTACGTAAATGTATCAGATACTGGCTAAAGCTTATTGAAATGCCTACAAATAGACTCCCTAGACATGCATACAATATGTTAAGAAATCTAGACAACCTAGGGAGGCATACATGGGTCACTTCAATTAAAAATATTCTTTATTCATACGGGTTTGGTTATGCCTGGATTGTCCAGGAAGTGTTTTCATTCCAGGGCAGTTGATATTTGTAAACAATGGTCAGTCAATGCAACAGGCAAACCTAAATTACGTACATACTGCACATTTAAAGGTATTCTTGAGCCTGAAAAGTATTTAACTTTTACTTGTAATGTAAAATTTATACACGCACTAGCTCGCTTTCGATGCTCGTTTCTCCTTCTAGAGATAGAAGTGGGACGTTATCAAGGAATTGAAATGAAATGTAGGTTTTGTAAGCTCTGTAACTCTGGTGACGTTGAGGATGAGTATCACTTTTTGATAATTTGTTCACTTTATGACAGTATTAGAATTAAGTTTTTACCAACAAGTACTTTTCTTGATCCAAATTATGACAAATTCAAAAGGCTGATGAGTTCTACAGATTCCAAAGTATTATTGAATATTTGTATATTTAAAAAGCCATGGCTGTGAGAACAGCAGCCATTTGCAACTCTTGTTTGTATTTGCGTGATGGATTACTTTATTGAGAACTGGGTATTCTCCTTGCATTTGGGTCTGAGGCCTTGAAACGCAATAAATTACTACTACAGTATCAGTTTTTCCCCTGGGTTCCAAAATATTGTAGCAAATTTGGCTAGGGGCCCTAAAAAAATATTCACCAAACCAGATATTCAATTAGCTAAGCCGATATCACTGATAGAAAATGACATCATTTCTCTCTAATTAATATGCAAAAATAAAAACCCTGTTAGTGCTACTAAGGATACTAAGTCACACCACTTTATGGTTCAGATTACAATGTGCCAACATCAGACACACATACAACATAAAATTTGTCAAAATTTTAAGTGATACTTGTCCAAAGTTAGGCGTATGCGATGCAGCTATATTTAGTAACAAACCTGTAATCGCTATCAGTGCTGTACTGTACATATCGCGCAATAGACAACGGCACGAAACCTGCTTCAGCATACCAGTTTTTCAAACGAATCAGATATCCATTTTCATAGCAGTTCAAAAGTAAAATACTCTCAGACTTGAGAAATATGTGCATTTTAGACTTGCGATACATTTGCTTTACGCTTGAATTTAGCATGGAGCTTTGGTAGCTCCATGAATTAAGTAAGCGATGCTCGAACAGCGCACAGCGTATTGATGACGCTAGGGTCAGGGGTCATCACCAAAAACGTCAGTGCGTATTCACGGCCAGCTTGAATCATGCCACGGATCGCAGAAATCACGGATCATAAATCCAAATGTTCATGCCTATTACGTAAACAGAACCCTAAAATAGAAAACATATAGTGCTTTGATATGGAGAAACACTTTTTTTCTCTGATGATCAAATTAAATGCTCAAATATCACGACAAGACTTGCGCATTTGCAAGATATGAATGCGGAAGTACGTCGACTCTGCAGACGAGTGAGTTCCTTCACTGAAAATCTGTTTACGATATCACGTCACAATACACTAAATTCTTGCGAATTCATCTTTAAGGAAGCCAATTCACACAAGTTTCTAATGTCAGTAAAGATGTTTTCTTGTTGGCAGCAATACACCACGAACATTTTCGCTGTTCAGGAGTGCCTTACTCGCTCTACGTTGTAAAAAAGCCATGCGTATGCTTTTGACCGTGCTGTTATCTAAGTTTTCAAATTTACAGTCGACTTTCTTACTCTGATCATAATCTTTCTTTCCATTTCATAGCTTTACTTGCGCTTAGAACCTGCATTAGGGGTGGTTTCTTCCCCATATTGGTGGAGCTGCCTAAGTAAAAAAGGAAGTTTGCCGTTTTTGCTTAGATTCACCGTCGCTATGATCCTTCAGTGTTGATGACGACTGTCACTGTACTGCACAGTGCACAGAGTAATCTGTAGGCACATTGCAAGTAGTCCAACCCAAAACTTAGTAACATTTTAGTCAAATAGTCATGGTAAACATATGGGTACTTTTGGTTTGTGAGCAATTTTGTTACAATTTTATTCATTACTGTATGTGTTATAAATAGGATCTCCTGACGCATAAGGTCAGGGATGCACAGAGATAAAGCATTACGTCTTAAGTTGAATGCAGGACAGCGTGCGGACAGACAAGTGATGACGTCATAGTGCAATTTTCGATTTGCAAGTTTGGCTAATTTTTGCCGAAATCTTCTTTCCATGCGCTACTTTTTTCTCACATTTGCGATTTGGCGAGCGGGCAGCAGAAACACTGCAGTATACTACTACTCCTCAAGACTCTAAATGTTTAATAAATGTCTGTTCATTAAACATTTCTAAACAACTTGGAAAAGACAAAAACAACAGTTGGTTTTGTGATACACAAATACCATAAATAATTTTTATTCAATCATGCTGATCCTAATCAAGAAATCATTTTGTCCTTTCATCGTTTCCCTCAACATCGAACACCATATTCTACTGAAAATACAAATATACAAAATTTGTTTGAAATAAAACCAAACACCATTTTCTGTTTTCTCCACACCAAGAAGGTTCATTTTTAAGGCTTTTTGCTACCAGTGATAAACACACAGCAATATTATTGAAATCATATATACAATGACCAGACAATAAAAGCTGTCATTCTTGGCATTGTTAGGGCATTCTTTAATGCTCATGATGTAACTGACCTGTCCAATGAATATATTACCAGCAGCATTGAGAGATTCAGTAGCCGATGTTTTCATGGTGACTTGCATAATCCAGGCAATTTTACTGATGAGAAACTGCATGACATTCCAGTAATACAGAATGGAAATAACGCAACTGAAATAGATGACCACTGGCAGAACCTGCAATTCAATAATAAAGAAATGAATTGAAGATCAGGGGACATATTATGTAAAATGACAGAAATTGAAGAGCTTAACCCTTTTCCTGCTATACAGTATCACTTCCACATCAGCCAAGTCAGTAAAAATAGCGTCAATGATATGACACTGTGCTCCTCAGAGCATTTAGCGGTAGGGATGCAAGGAGAGGGGTTTGGGGAATGTTGCTGAGAAAGATGCAAAGAAAGGGTTGAAATGTGAAACTGTAATAAAACCTATTGTTTTTTTAACAGTGAGCGTCCAGCTTGGTAAACATGCCATCTTGTACATGAAGGCAAAAAACATAATTTTCACATGTCCACCAAACTTGGAATTTGCATAGATCAACATAGATCATCCAAATTGATTTATCTGCAAGATTTTGTATGTTCCTTGCTACAAAATTCTGACCCAATTGAATTATAACAGGAAAACAAGCACGCATGTTTGGACAGTGTGGACTGTGTATTGCATGCACTACATCTGCCGTGATGATGGATTGCCAGACGACCACACTGCATCAAAGAACTGTAGTTTAAAACGAAAATATAATTCTAAACAAACTTTCTTCATGTCATTGATAGCCTTGATTTTCTTTGGATATTGAATGGACACATTAATTAAAGACGTCACTTTAGCTTGTCATTGATGGTGAAATGATTTTTTGCAGAAACTTGATCGGTCCAGCCAAGTACACATGCTTACTCATAACAGCTAGCTGGACTGCGATGATCACAACATTGTTTTGTGATATTCCAATACAAAATTAAAATAATTTTATTAATATGTCGCATTGACTATAAAGTTACAAATGTTTCCTTGGGTGTTGAAACATGTTAGCATAGTGTGTTACAAATCAACACACCAAACAGCAATGTTCATGTAAGAACAACCTGCTTGATTTCCATAGACTTTCTGGTCCGCCCATCACACTGGTATGTCTGTTTCCACTCTAGCTTCCGAAAATTCTTAGTAAAGTTTCAAATTCAGTCTCAAAAGTTTTGAGTAAATTTCAAAATTGATTGTATTAATTAAATTGTCAGTTATCAACAAATTCCTTTTGTATGCCAATATAGCTCATCTCAGAACCGGACATACTTATATACACACAAGATTTGGCAACACCCTGACAATTAAATAATCTTCAACAGCACTGATTTACATTTACAAATTATTCTATGTGAAGTAATTCTTCAATTGCAGATACTATGACAGAAGAGTTCAGCACTGCCAAGATATGAGTATATAGCACACTGAATTTTGAACCAGAGTTATGAAAATGACTGAACTGTGTCACAATAAGTTTCTTTATTAAATCAATCGTTTCATTTTTTCTAAGATTGTAGAGACTAAAGGTTTAGGATATTAGTAACTTTAAACCAGTAAAAAATACCAATAAGTGGAAAGGATCAAAAGAAATCAACTTATTTATTTCTTTACATGTTACAAAACCAGAAAGTAACACATAATTCTAATTTAAGTGATTTAAGGCTAGTTTTACAAGCTTACTTGTCAATGTTTGATGATGAAAAGAAACAAAAAACCACAAATAAACCTCAAAAGTAACAAAATTCTAAGCATAACATTACAGGACGGTTCAGACTGTTCATTTACAAAGTTCACTCAAAATGTACTTTGAAAACGATAGTATTAATGACAGCTGTACTGCGGCTACTTACTAAAAGTCTGTTGAAAAAGAGTACTAAATATCGTTGTTTTTCAGGTCAACAAGTGATTGAATCAGAAACATGTGTCATGAAACAGTAAAACAACAACTGATAAATAAGTAACTTTTCTCAAGAGTAACTTGAAACACCTCGCCTGAAAGAATATTTCATCCCGTTTCACAGAAACTGACTGCGTATTCGAGCGCCACAGCAATGAACGGTCGGGGAATCCCCACAAAAACCACTCACACGTATGTACTCGTCCAAAACATTGATTGTTCACTTTTTAGCTGCATGATTCAGCCTGCCAAAATATTTTTATTTTGTAGATAAATAATTTAATTTCTTACTTTTTTATTTCGTTTGTTAATGAAAAGTCATTTTAATATTTTTAGATGCTTTAAAAATTTCTAAACCCGCTAAAAGCGACCATTTGGCAAAAAATTCAAACGAAAAAGAGGAAAACCAAGCTCGAATCATGGGCTATTTCTCTATGAATACTCTCAGTCTCTTTAAGCTTGCGCATATTAGAGAGGTTAAGATTGTATCCGTAGCAAGAATGTAACGTAAAGTGGCTACGTGTTCCGTACGCGTGACGTTCTGCACAGATTAGGATTATAAAACTTGACTGGCCCCGTCGCCTTGCTTTCCACGGCAGCAGTAACTGGGTAGCCGAGCAGGATTCACATAATTGTGTTTACCTAACGATCTACGTAACAGCCTTTAACTAATGCGACAGTCTACTGAAGTTTATACATTCAATTCGCTCTGATTTTATATGCCCAGAGACTTGAAGCAAGTCCAGATTAGCACGTGTTCGTGCCGACTCACACACCCGACTCATAAGCTTACAGTCGCATTGTCTAAAGGATTTTGCTCTGATATCAGGTTGATAGAACACCGAGATAAAAACTTGAAAATGCTGAAATTTTACTTTGTGTTGGAAAAACCATGTCAAGCCACGGAGGTAAAACAAATGACAATGTTAATTTCAGTCCAGACCGAATGTTATCAGCAATGCAGTGTAACGACGTCTGCCGTCGTCTGCGAGTGCACTGTAGGAGGTGCTTTTTCAATTTTTGTTACCTAAAATATCTCAAAATCAGACGGCGATCGATAAAACCAAGAGCAACAGTACAAAACGAAAGGAATGTGAGTTTTGAATATCAAGTCTATGGCGAAGCGAGCGTGAAAATCGCTCTTGGAAAAGGTGTACGGGAAAAGTGGCAGTTTCACGTAGAAAACGACTGCCAAACGACAGGAGAATGTATGATATCATCAGAACATGATGAGAGTGCGCAGAAAGTGATGACGTATCCGTTCCCGTTCCGTTCCCGTATGAAATCTTAACCTCTCTATTACTCTCGCCGATGCACGATTTTTGCATCGAAATTTTTCACTCATTTTCGTTGGTATGACTTTGAAACTCCAGGAAGCGATTGAGAAGAAAGGGTTACCTTGAATTATTGAGGTTTTTGCTGATAATTTGCGAAATTAAATGAGAAAAAACACTACGCAAATTTCCACACGCTTACACACTGAGTGTTTCAGAGGCCGGCCTTTCATGTTCGTGTGGTACAACATGTGATCATGGAGGTAGTAGGAGACTGAGGTTTCTTGCACGGTTGCGCCGATGAAATGGGAAGCTGAAATTTTTGCTCGTAATTTTACAAACGAAATCGTAAATCCACTCAAAACTTCGTATTTTTTTGACATATTTGAAACCCATGAGGAACGTAATTCATTCTCCCCTGCACAGTAAAAAGGAGATCAAAACGACATGCATGTCAGGACCAAACGCGCACAAGATGTCCGTCAACATCCACCAATCTCGTAGTTTACCCTGACAGAACAAAAACAACATGATCGAGCATGGACGTTCTAACGTAAATGCATTATTGTCTATCGCATTTTCATGTAAGCCAATACACTCACACGTACGCTCTAAGTTCAATTATAATGTCAATTCAACACGATCTGGTATTTTCGCTGATAGTGAGTGTGCAACGTGAATGGTATGCCATGGAAGTATGCTATAGTCGTTAAATAACACTGATCACGTGGTGTGACAAAATAGTTTTACAGAGTTGTGATCACGTGGTGTGACAAAATAGTTTTACGGAAGTTGTTGACGGAAATGACGTCAATTTTGCCTCTCCCAACTCTATAAGCTTCCTCAGTTACGTAACTTCGTCGCTAAAAAGCGGTAATGAGCCAAAACATGACGTATTTTCACCCACTTGGCTTGGTCTGTCATGGCATCTTTAGTCAAAAAAAAATCAAGTTTACAGTATTTATGTTTTCAACAGCTTTCAAATGTACAGTATTATGTTAAAATACACCATATGGAATATGTTGTGTTTCATTAACTTAAACCATCTTGACCTGGTGGTGAAATACGTACTTGGCAGGAAAACGGTTAAATTACATAGAGCAGAAATCATAAACTTGGACGACAGGACTCACAGTATTGAGTAGCAACAGTTGTTGCAACAATTGACTGAATTATCAGACAGTTTGTTATCTGGCAGCATAAGGCTGCGTTCACCAAAAAACGGTTAGGGGGGGCTGGAGGAATTCAGGGGGGGGATTCCAAAATTTTTGGGGTAGTAGAGGGGGTGCCTTGAAAATTTTGCTCTACCTGTAGGGGGGGGGGACTTGAAAATTTTTGCTTTCAAATTCCTTTTGTGTTTTACATTTTCCAGTTCCAAGGTTTGTAGGTAATTCAATGAAAAATGAATCCCATTTTTATGTTATCAAAATGTTGTAATGTTAGTAATAATTTAACAAAATCTAGAACCATTTTGTCACATTGCATGACTTTTATCTCGAAAAAATCTAAACGTGTGATTTGTCGTTAAAACAAACTTCAGCCAAGTAACAGGGCAGAAGCTGCAACTGTTAATGATTTCTGCAATATTTCTATGCAATATAACTATAGTTTCTTGCTGTCTCCCTACAGCATGCTAAAACACTCAATATTTATTTTGTCGACAAAGCCTGTAAATATATAAATACAAATATGTATTTGGTGATAATTTAATTGGAGTCCAGACTGACAGTCAGTTGTCACTGATACAAATGCATGGTACACATACATAGGCTGTGATAGCAAGCTGAATACTAGACAATTCAACATGCTGTAGGGAGTAGAACAAGAACGCAGTTGTAAAACTGAACAAAAATATTGCCAAAATTATCAAAGTTAATACAGCTACTGCCTATGGGTAGTGTCACTATCATTAATGCTCTGCTACTGCAGTGTCACTGTCACTGCATACCTGAGCAGTGATAGAGAGCTCTGACTCTGATGTACATGGTAGTTGAAGAAGAGTTTGGGTCAAATGACGGTCATGACAGTGAAACATACTTGTACACAAGATCAGGCCAGAGAGCAACACATGGAAGAACACATAGAAATTTTTGAATTCTGGCATATTTGAATAATCAAATATTAAAGAAAAAAGATAGGGTCACCATGCTTGATTTTCTAAATTTTCACATTCTTGTTATAAAATGACACAGAAGCAAAACTTTGAACAGTAAAGACTAAAAGAAAAAATATGTGACCAAATGGAATTATTTATTTTTTAACCAAATTTGCAATTATTACACCCAAAATTTCAGAGATTAAAACATTTATTTGATGGAATATTTTAACCTTCCAGTATTGTCAATTTTGAGTAGTATCTAATCCATATTATGTCTTGTAGTTTTGAAACAAATTTTTGGTAGGCAGGGCTGTCAATTATAGCCGGTCACCGGCGGCAAATCGCCGTCTGACACAGGGCTTGCCGCCGCCTGTTTTCCCTATTCAAGGCCTGCAATAATGATCTTTACACACGTTATGAATTCTTGCCTATCCAAATTCTACCGTTGGCTGCGCTGTGCTACAGAGGCGCAGCCCCTAAGGCTCGTTGGTAGCCGATTTCTGATTGGTTTCAATCGGTACTGTCAAAAAGCTTTACGTGTTCTGATCAGTTTTCGGACGTACACGATCGATATGGCTACGAATGTCGACAGCCACGTTGGATCAATGGGTCCAAAAAAGACCCCGAGAGGCTTACACTAGCTCTGGATATAAAAGTAATGTCAATATTTGTAAATCATTTTATTTTCCTGAGGAATTTCAGTGATCGGGGGTTCAATCCATCAATGGTATAGCATGCAATGTGATTTCACGCCGCGTCTGAGCAAAATGCCATAGCATTACATGTATTTAGCGACTGGAATTTTTGATTTGTTTTCCCGTTTGCAGATCGTGAACACTCTTTACAATCAGTAAGAATCGTTTACTCAGCGCAAAAAAAACTTTGTGGGGATTGACACAATTTTTAGTGAGTTTTGACTACCACTGAATTTGTTTGCACCAAGCTGCCGTTCTATGAATTGTATTCATACGGTAGTACATGCTGTGTACTGTGGTTGTTTCGAAGGCCCGAGTATTGAAGTTTGATAAATATTTTCCGACATCCGAAATCTTTCCTCAAAAGCAAAATATCGGTATTCCGATCCTTCAAAATCATTTACCAAGACCAACATTTTTAATGTTTAGGGCAATCACAAAATTTAGCTAGGCTTGACTATATACTTTCGCGGTATCTTGCATGTACGTGAGGCGGTAAAGCATGTTTTGAATATGGATATAACATGCATGTAGTGAGCTTACCCACTTGGCCGGCGTGAGTTTCGACAAAACTCTGACTACTGTGAGGGATATCAGAATAGATACTATGATAGTCATCAGGAGAAAATATTTGATCGTTAACTTTCACGCGCAAGGATTTACTACCTAAATAAATCAACATATTCTCATCTTGTCGATTGAGGGACATTTTGTCAAAATATTTGATATATCTGTGTGACCGGAGGGACATGACCCAATCTATAAGGCCCCTAGACTTCATCCGTGGGGACTAAAAACTGTGTCACTGAATCCTTTTTTGCAATATGAATATGATGAGAAACTAAATTTTTATTTTACTTGGCCTTATACATGGGATTCTACGGACAGCTGACTTATACATGGTAGTCTATGGTGGTGTAAACTAAAAAGTCCTCTAACATGACCAAATTTGATCGCACTGTGAAACAAATGCATCTGTATGGGGTAGGGTACTATCCTTGTGCAAAGTTTGAAAGAAATTGACCAGGGCATGTCTGAGATATCTGGGTGAACAGACGGACGGACGCATGCATGCACAGACGGACGGACGCACGCACGCACGCATGCACACACGGACGCATGCACGCACGGACATGACCAAACCTATAAGTCCCCCCGTGGGGACTAATTAGACAGACCACGAAGTCAATGGGCACACAGTCCATGTAGCCGACAATGAGATGCAAATTATATGCGGTCAAGGTCTCCTCGATTAACTTTCAGCTGGTTGCTCACTTTCTACTATTTTTATAGTATTTTATACAAAGGCACAGACTTATTCTACCTTCAACTTAAAACTGATAGTGATTTTGTAGCTCATTCTTTACTATTTCTCATAGTTTTTGGTAGCCGGTAACAGACACTTCGTGTTCGTGTCGGCTACATGGACGATCTGCCAGTCAATGAGCAACATATAGCTGAAAGACTATTTTTCACATTGCAATTTTAAGCCCATTTTAATGAGAAAAGTGACATGTATATGTACATGGAGAAAAAAGCAGAAGACATATTTGTAAATTGTTTGTTAAGTGACAATCATATATGCATCTCTTGAAATTTTGTGGTTATAAGGTATAACAGTAGTGTAAGAATAATGAGGTTAGAATAAGTTAGTAAAGCTAAGTTTACAGTAATTAAGATTACAAAATTATACACTAAGCTGAGGAAATCTGAATGAAATAAATGTTGAAAAGAAGCAAAGTCATGGTCATCTTTTGTCTAATACCTTGTGTAAGTTCATGAACTTTACATAAATCTTGCTATAGATTTGTTGCTAATGGGCAATAACTGTGTTTCAGATCATTTGAGAGCAATCCATTCATGACAGGTTTAAATTGTAATATACTTCTATTTAAAGGAGAGAAACTTCTCAAATAATTTTTTCCCCCTGTAATTTCCTGTGAGAACACATGGACAGATGCTCAGGACTCTATGCTGGTGCTACCTTGATAACTAACCTACAACTTGTAACGGCACTGTCTAACCTGTTCACCCCAATTTCCTGTAGACAGGTCCACACTCACCATTGATAACAATGGGTTTGGGCCATACCATGGAAGTGAAAGACTGTAACATGTGAGGTCGTGGATACTTAATCTCAGGAATGTCAAAGTCTGTATATTGACTCAAGGATGTTTATATAACAAATGCCTAGGGTCATCTCAAAAGTGAGAATCTAAACTATGAAATATGGGTTTTTTTTATTGCTTTTGATACCCAAAAGAGCATAGAAATCTCTTATACTTCGAGTCAGCCATCCTGCATATTTCTAACATTCATCAAAACCTAATTTCTGTTCCACAACTCATAAAACAGTCCACAATGCAGGATTGGTGTACATTCCAAAACTACATATATGAAAGACCCCTAAAATCAATTAGTTAAAAAGGGGGGTTAGAAATTTCCCAAAACTATATAACCGCCGCTCCGTTTGGCTCCATTTTTCAGAACCGGAACCTTGGAACCAGTCTGAATATCGGTACCAAATATCAACGCAGTCTGTTCAGCAGTTTTTGACTTTTTGTCGTTTACGGAAAATGGACGACATCTAACACCGGTTGAAACTACCCCTATATCACAACTTCCAGTTGTGATAAAAATTAGCTAGAGAAGCTTGACAAAAAGAAAAGGTTGGAGAGGGGGGGAAAAAGTGGCAAAAAATACAAAAGGGATCTTTTAAAAAGGAATGCTACCTCATCAATCTTCTATCCCCTACCCCCCCTGAATATCAAATGTTCCACCCCTTGGTCGACCATGTTTACATAAGACCAGCTGGCAGTATATTTACAACTTTGGGGATGTTTTAATTAATGCTATGAGTGCTATCATTCAAATGTAAACAGCACTTAAATAAGTTACAGATAGTGAAATTGTTCCACTGTGGGTGGTGATTACAACATCTGGATTTACCCTGGATCCAAATTTCTCATCAGTTCTTGTGTGTCTTACATGCGAAAATTGCAAAAATTGGTTCGCAATGAAAAAATTTATCTCAGCTTTATTTTCTGGATCAAATTTTACTACAAATTGATATTAAATATGACAAAATTATGTTCACAGCCTTCGAAACTGTCTCACAACAAATCCTTGGTTGGTGTAGATCATTTAAGGTCACAAAAGAAAATTACCTAAAATATAACTATTTGGGGGTTTCCCAACACTTTTAGCAGAAAATTTATCTAATAACATCCCTCGGGACTTGTGAACCAAATTACAAAGCTATCAGACACAAGTAATTTTGAGAACAAGTTTTCTTGACCAAATATGACGTCTGTCCAGGGGCTTTAAAATGAAAATATTTTTTACGATTTTTTGACCAAAAATGACAAAAATTGCCCCAAAACAGTAATATTTCCAATTTGGTCGTAATTTCAACAATAAGAAGGGTAACACCCTTGCAAACATCCAATCCAAATTTGACAGCAATTGGGCTAGCGGTTTCAGAGAAGAAGAAATTTTACTTAAAATGAGAAAAATAACCAAAGAATTAAGCAAAAATATAAAATTCAAGATATCTTCATCAAACTGATTTTGATCAACCTTAGTAACCTGTATACCAAATATCAAAGCTATCAGATTAGTTATTCTTGAATAAAAAAAAATTTTGACAAAAATTCGGAAAATTGCCCCAAAATTACAAATATGAAAATTTCAATTCAATTTGTATACACTTGACTGAGGTCATCCTGAGGAACATGTATACCAACTTTCAAAGCAATCAGATGAGTGGTTTCAGAGTTAAACATTTTTTGACTAAAAACTGAAAAAATTACCTGAAAAATAGAAACATGCAAATTTCATCCCAAATTTTATACACCTACTTTAGAATACCTAAAGGAACCTGCACACCAGGTTTCAACCCTATCTGACCAACGGTTACAGACTTTTAGCAATTTGCACGGTTTTTCCTTTTTTTCTCCCTCATTTGCATATTTTTGACAATGACAAGTTCATTTGAACAAATTCACATCTCCACCCCAAGGTGCACCTGTACACCAAATAAATACTAAGACAGTAGGTTCTGCCGTTTAGCTGTTTTTGACGTGGACGGACATACATACAGACATGCAAATCCAAATGTGAGCTAAAAAATAAGATTTCCATCGAGATTCCTCAAGCCCCCCCCCCCCCCCCCTAATCGTTATTTGTGAACGCAGCCTAAGTCCAGTCCTGTTGGCCATTGGGAAAGGATGTAAAATATTGCCACACAATACTGATGCAAATCCAGTATTCAATATTTAGTTCACATTTGCAGCCCAACTGAAATTTGGGCCGACGCAAAATAGTTGTCCTTTTGGGAATGGATTTGGTCCGCATCCGCACTGATCCACACTTACCGGTACCAGAATTAGGGCTGACGTAAATTTACCTTCCTTTGTGACCTCTGACCTGTCAAAGTTCAAAATGGCGCATTTGAATAATGGCACGCTGTTTCTACTGTTCATGATTTTCCTGCGTTTTTACGTACAAGAAAGGCAAATATGAACACCACTCGCCCTTTTAATCATGGAAGAGATCTTCACTATTTATTGGATAAGCATATGGTACTTGTATATATAAGACGACGGTGAAGAAATAACCAGTGCGCGGCATTTTTTACTATGCGTCTCTGATTACGGGCACTGAGGAATCGAATGACATGGTCTCGCTTGCGGAGCAAAAGTTGGGGAAGTTCTGCGTACATGGGATGAATACATGTAAAGACTAGATTGAAAACTTTCGATAAATGTAAACTTTAGTTTCAGACGTCGTTTGTTTTGTGCGAATAGGGTGACTAGTTTAACTTCGATCCATGGCGGAGGCCTAGTCAACTGGGACCAGGGCCGACGCAATGTGTTCCCACACGTGAATTTGCATCGGCCCAAATTTTGCGTCGGCCGTGAACCCCCTTCTAGCCAGGACCAAACTGTGTTGGCCTAAGGACGACGCAGCGTGTCCACATTGGTTATTTTACGTTGGCCCGGGCCCAGCAACGGTTCTATACCGCCGCAAAGTGGTCAGTCTGAGCTAAGCAATTATTTAAAACTTTGCCACATTGTTACAAACTGGATGACTGGCAACTTTCACAGTGTACCTAAAGCAATGATGTTGAAAAATTGAAAACATGAAGTTCACTACCACACTATCAGTCTACATCACTGTTCCAGTCAAAGCAATGTATCAATGAGAACTGTAAAATGTGGGTCTATATATATTTGAAGTCTCCAAAGATACCACAGAGTAAGAACAATTCTCTGATGATGCAAGATCAGGTATAGCAATTGGTGGAAATAACTGTCTCAGTGCTTAATTCTAAAAAGGAAATGGTAGAATAGAACAGAAGATGTTGAAATGAGGGAAATTATACACTCAGTGGCTGGGATATGGTTTGGCTAAATTTATTCTTTTGTAACAGAAAGTGAATTAATAGAAATTTCGACACAGAAAATATCTGAAAATTAGAAATTCAAGTTCAACTATTGGAAAGAAGAACATGAATGTACATATTTGGATTGTTAATGGGCATTGAACAGAAAACTTATCAAATCAAATTGGAATTGTGAAAGGTAGTTTGCTTGCAAGAGTTTAACATAACTGGACATAACATCAATGTTCAATGTTCTTTAAGTCAGTCTGTTCATTGTACAATTTACCTCCCTGAGAGAACAATGCTCAGCTTCTAAAATGAAAAATGTCATCATTGATTCCTTACCTTGAATGCAAAGAAGTGATTGGTGTACAAATCTCCAAACAAGAACCTTGAGCCAGCATCTGTGTATTCCAGAAATATTTGGCACTGGTCTCCAAGCCACTTGAAGGCGTCATAGCCAGCCTTAGTGCGTAGTATAAATAAACCCAATAAAAATTGCAGAGCTAAACCCCACAATACTGGACGCCATTTCACCTGTTGAGTAACCAGTTACATTCTAATCAAATGATAAATACTGCAACGTTTATAGTTTATCCTGGTCACTTTCCCTACAGTTTATCTTGATCACTTTTCCTTACAGTGGAAAAGCACAAACACAAATCTGCCTTGTACTTTACGGTAGAGTCAATTCACTAAATGGACATGCTATTCTCCCTATAGCAACAACTTGTCATGTACCAGTATACCAATCTTGGTACATACAAATATAAAACCTTATCACTTATTTGGTGAAACCAAATTATATTTAAAACAGAGCGACAACATATGGAACTAAACAAAGGCTGAGATTGATGTGAGACATTACCTGCAATGGTGCTTTGGAAAAGATGAAACAGAAGACGACAAAAAAGACAAGTCCAACTACAGAAATCATCTGTTCAGGGTTATCCTTGCCATAGATCACCAAAAACACTATCAAAGCAATTAATAACGCAAGGTAGACAAACCTGGGGATAAAAATAAAATCAAAATATACCTCATGAAATTCATAATCAAAGACAGGTGCACTAATGCCAAGTAGAGCCAAGACAGTGGTAACTGTATTCTTTTTTAGGGTACACACTAGCTGGCATTATCTTAGCAAATCAGTGAAATTCAGTTAGGTACCTTTGCTTGTAAAAAACTCTCTGTTTGCCATCCACCGGTTTGACAGGATGATGGGTGCTAGGTTAAGCAGGAATGATTAAGAATTTTTGTTGAATGTTTTATTCTATTATAGAAAGTCAAAAAAAACACTCAAGAAGCAGTAACACATATGAATATTGACAAAACTGAACTGGTAAAAGCGAAAAACCTTCAAGTTTGTAGTGATTCTTCTTATCTATACAAAACAAAATACAAAGTACTTAAGGTAGCTACATACCTTTTAGCCACTTTCAGATTTTTATTTTTTTCTCAATTGAACACGTCCCAAACCCCAATAAAGTATACATTTTCTGAAAGCCCTGATATAGAGCTATCCGACCAAGCACAGTACACGGTCATTATTTGCATAAGAGTCACGTGACAAGCGTTTTGCTGAACCTTCCAAAAACCGCTTTTTCCCGCCTTATGCGAACACGCTGCAAGATTTCCGGTTGGAATTTCTTCATTGACAAGCCTTGACAATATCCTTCAAAACCGTGTCTGGGATTTTCTTTATATGCCTTTGTTTTTTTAATGCGCTCTTAAAGGTGTTAGATGAAGGTGCTTTTCAAGGAATTTTAATTATCACGCCATATAATTTGAATGGAGCCTCCGGGAAAAAAATCGCAGACACAGTTTTGAAGGATATTGTCAAGGCTTGTCAATGAAGAAATTCCAACCGGAAATCTTGCAGCGTGTTCACATAAGGCGGGAAAAAGCGGTTTTTTGGAAGGTTAAGCAAAACGCTTGTCACGTGACTCTTATGCACATAATGACCGTGTACTGTGCTTGGTCGGATAGCTCTATATCAGGGCTTTCAGAAAATGTATACTTTATTGGGGTTTGAGACGTGTTCAATTGAGAAAAAAATAAAAATCTGAAAGTGGCTAAAAGGTATTTAGCTACCTTAATATGAAAAGTTCTGGCTCTTATAGATACAAACATTTCCTGTTGGTAGAGATTGTTATTATGATCCCAATAAAACCATGATTTAACACCTACACGCAACTTACCATTTAATAATGTACCAGTATTTATCTAGCAGTTTAACCATAGGTGCTATGCATTCATCATACACTTGCTCACCAAAGTTATCCCGTAACAGCACATACAGTATATAGAGCAATACCAATGCTGTCATCACAACCAATGCCAAGGCTTTCTTGAAATTATAATAGCAGGCATATATCAAGTATGCAAAATAAAGGGCAATTAATATTCCATAGATGATATAATGGATCACTTTTCTATGTTCCATGTAATATGAATCCAAAGCTTGACCAATATCTCGCATACACTGAAAAAAAATGAAAAATTAGAAAGTCACATTATGGAACATGTAACCAAATGGTAAACATTTGGGAAACTGTAAAGTATTTATGATACCTACAATTTACACCGTTTCCTATAAATTTATCAAAAGTGTGCTAATTATCCAGACTAAGTTGTGTGGTATTAAATACGTAACTTGTGTGGAAAATATTCATATCTAAGTATTTGCATGTTAGTGATATTGCAGTCTGGAAGTTAGACTTTCACAGAGATAGACCAACGGCATAGTGGTAAATCACTAAATGAGCTAGACTATGAGTTTGGGTTTTGTGTGGCGTACTTGATGCACTGCTGGAAACATACATGTATGAAAGTTAACACTGCCTTGCATGCCGTAAATTGGCCATCTATGACTATCACTACTGAGATAAAAGTAGATGCGTTTACACTGTCATTAAGATTACAAACCTTTGTTACAACATTGTCTTTAGGTTCTTCACCATTTTCAATGGCTGGTGGTGAATCAGTCTTGTATGGATAATCTGAATTAGGTGGAAAATCAGCTTGACTTCCTGTCGATTTTTTAGGGGAACCAGGATGCATGTTAGTCATTGGAATGCCATCATACTCTTCATTCTGAGTAAAAAAAAATACCGCAATTATACAGTGTCGCTCACATTTGATCAGAATTGGTACATACCAGTATGGGTACCAAAGATCAACAATAAATGTTGTTTCTATCTGTTCAGTGCAGGAAAATTCTACATTCAATGTTATGACAATGGATTCTGCACAGTACAACCAGAAAAACAACAAGAAATATTTAAACCAGAAAAACAAGTTGACAAAAGTTGGACACGCTGCTGCAGAGAAATAGATGTTTTGATCAAAAAAGGGCAAAAATTGTCCTAAAAACACAAATAATATTGAAATTTCACCACATTTTTTGCAAACAGCTTCTAAGCTTGTCAAAAGATGATCTGCATCATTTCGCGAAATCTATCAGCAATATAAATCACTGGGCCATTTGTATGTTGTAGTTACAGCACGCAATCTTATTTGCGCTAGCGATATGGATGTACATTGTATCCTCAGACAGCATCGAACTAAAATAAATTATAAATCTGAAAATTTACTCAGAAAAAAAAATTAGCACAGCTTTTCTCATTTGGAAAAAATTTTATTTAGAAATTTACAATTGTAAAAAAAGTTCACAATTTCATTGTGACCACCCCCTCCCAAGATCTAATGGTCCGTCCCTTAGTTTGAGCAGGTCTGTTAATATGTAAAAGTTCATAAACAATGACAGGAAATGACTCAAGCTCAGTGGAGTAGCATGCTGGCATGTCACCACTCCTACATTTGCAGAATTTCCCTTTTTCTTACCTCATTTGCACATTTTTGACACTGATGTCTTCATTTGAACAAATTCATATCTCAACCCCTACATCTACCTGTACACCAAATACTGAGACGGTAGCTTTGGCGGTATGGGAGCCTTTGTGTGTGACGGACATACATCCGCACATACCCACAAATATACAGACACAGACGCCACTCAGACTCATCATATAAGCTCTTTTTGGTATTTATATATAAAACCAAATATGAGCTAAAAAGAGACCTCAGATAGAAGTCAAATTGTTGCTGGATACCTTTCCAGTTATATTTGAATCTTACAGGCAGTGTGAGTTATCTGAATCTAGGCATGGTTTCACAATGCTATAGTTGAAAGCAAGGTTTTCAATACATTCTACATCTTACAGTAATATTGAAAATCTTTTATTATAAAAACGTCAATAAATTGACCACACTTTCAATCTACCTATACCATTTGTGAAATTTCTACTTGCTGGACAGTTTAGTGGTTATGCAGTCCCTACCAACTGGTTATCATAAAAGAAACAAAGCGACACAGATGCACACTAGATAGTTTGAAAGCTTGTCCTCACCAAGCTTTATGATACAAAATATTGCATAACTGCTAGTTCCAATGTCCCATAAAATGACATAAAATGGAACTGAAAAGCAAGTAATGACACATTGATGACTGACTCTTCAAAAACATTATTTTAACTTTTTCAAATCCATTTTAACTCCTTCATGACTAATATTGTAAATATATCATTTGTTTGATCTGTAATCAACAATGAAAGTGACCAATCCCTCGATAAAGGTAGCGCTGTAGTAATAGCCAAGTATCACTTCACTGCACATGTTATATGCATACTTGATTATTTTGTTAAGATTTTGGAATGCAAGAAAATGCTTCTGAAACCCTGGTACCATTTTGGGGGGTCCCATGATATAATTGCTAAGATAACGATTGAGCGTTAGTCACATGACAAACAACAGTTCATTCATAGCTTAAAGCTGGTTTTCAATTCAATGAAGCCTTACACTATGCAAACCCATATGTCAACAGTTCACTGCTCTCTGAGATTACCTAGTGACCGATGGTATGCTGTCTCTCATTAATACAGCATTGAATGATTTATTTCCTGTGTGTGTGACATGAACTCACTTTCATTGAAGTAGGTCAAGTGATTGTGCTAACTTCTACTACAGTCTAAAACCACGCCACATACCCGGGCCACACAGTAACATTAATTTATGAAAAATACAATTGTAGCTCTATGTGTAACAACAGCGGTAATATAATGGAATAGTTGATGATCTCTGATGAAGTAAGTCTTGAGCAGCTGGCCATCATAACACACTTGACTGAAATTTAATCTTCACTGAAATGAAATAGATATTCTGTAATATCTTCAATGTGTGACCACCTTCAAGTATATTTACCAGTACAATGGTAAAATTAATATCAACACAACATACAGACATATACACCGTACTGGTCTGCTTTGTGAGGAAGCATAAAAAAACTACTAACAAATGTTGCTCACCATGTCAGCCAGATTAACTTGATGATATGCTTTACCATTCATCATGATTTCCTATTATAAATTTCCATTCAAATATCATGAGATGTTGTACCGGTACACATCGTTAAAGGAATCCACATTGAAATGGAGAAAGCACATGGTTTTCAGTATGCTAATTGCTGGCACAAGCATTAAAAGCCCCCTAGGTTACCTGATAATGTAAAGACTACCTAAGCTTGCAGAAAACATTTTTTATCTGCATATTGATTGGTTGTATTTTTCTGTTTTACTCATTTAAATAGTAGTCGGTCCAGAGACGACAACATTAAAACACAGAGCCATTTACTTGTACATGTAGGTTCAATATTACAGCACTGTGTGCCAACTGTAAATTGCATCGTGTGAATAATTTAGTAGTTTGTTTCCTTCTAAAGCTCATAATAGTGTTTCATAAAATCTTATTTTGCACACGGTGTTTTCCTTCTGACTGCCATCAAATATGTTGTCTTGTGGTGTTCAATACCATTACCAATGTTCTTATGTTCCATTTCTACATGACTACTGAAAAGTTACAGACCTCAAAAATTACATCTAATCTATTTGCTATCATATTCTACCAACGGCTATGCATTGCAAACAGTTAGGCTTGGTTAAAGATTTCCTTTCATTAATCAATGACTGAATTAGACAGTACACATATTTTATGCCATCATTATGTCAAGTTTTCTCCCTTTCAGCTTCAAGATTTTCAAGAAAGTCATCTGATTTTACATGTACATTATCAGTGGCCCCTGTACAGCTGTACCCGATCTAATTAACTGACCACAGCAGTAGAATGGGTACGTAATAATTTCAACCCTCTGTCTATGGAGAATACAATGCCTTCAACACTAGAGGGCATAATACAATTTTACAAAAATTGTTCAGTCAACACATGCCCTAAGCAAAAATAATTTCCAATAAACTTTTCATAAACATCAATGATTTGTTGCAGTTTTGCTGAAAAAATTTAATATGTTACTAATTGAACTACTTGTACACATGCCACTGTATTAACCCTTTCAGCACCAAAGTCAATGTTTGTTGTCTTCATAAAATGTACCCCCCCCCCCCCCCCCCCGTCAATTTTTTTCAGGTTTTTACCAAAATGTTGATAAAAAACTGTAGCCAATGAAATTTTATGTCCATTTCGTCCAAAATTAATAGAAAACTTCGTAAAAATTGGGAAAATGTGGCACTCAAATTTTGGTGGGGGAAAATTACAGTGTTCAAAGGGTTAATAAAGAACTACTAAACTACATTGCTTCACTGCTAGCTTCATCCTGGTATTGCTCTTTCAAAACACAATGATTTTACTTAACCCTTTTCCTGCCAGACAGTATTTAGACTATTACTTCCCCATCAGCCAAGTCAGTAAAAAGCGGCATTGAGCCAAAACATGACGTATTTTCACCCGCTTGGCTTGGTATGTCATAGCATCTTTAGTAAAAACAAGTCAAGTTTACAGTCTTTATGTTTTCAACAGCTTTCAAATGTACAGTATTATGTTAAAATACACCATATGGAATATGTTGTGTTTCATTAATTTCAACCATTTTAACCTGATGGTGAAATATGGACTTGGCAGGAAAAGGCTTAAAGGACAAACAACTTCTTTGTGAGTAATTCATATCAAATGCTTCATGCACATTTATTGTACATCCTACATAGAGGCGTGTACTTACAAACTGACCATTCTCCGCTAGATTAATAACATTAGTTAGTGACACCGTGGTCTCTGCTACCTCCATGGCGACACACACAATGATGATTTCAAAAACTGAGATTTGACTAAATTTGTTCATAGACCCTCGATAAAAATGGATCTGTGGTTAAATCAAGCCTTTTGGGCATCTACTGCACAGATTTAGCCTCAATCTTTGGCTTCCAAGATGTAGAAAGTTGCTTGAAGGCTGATCTTGTTCACTGTACAGCCATGGGAACTGTACTACTCATAAGATGATAATGATGTCTGCTTTTCAGCAAATTCAGTGCACATAGCTTTGAATGGTTGATTTCAAGCGTACTTCGCATACAAGGTCCTTTTTCAGTATGTATGGTCATTACGGTAGTTTTACTGTGCGGTATTGTGCAGTTGACAACAGTCTGTGTTGTTCATTGTTGTGTTAATGAGACACTTTCTTTCTGTGCATTTCTATTTTTCACAAACAATGGTTGACTTTCTCATGCAAATCCAGCACACACAGAATGCCATACCTTATTCTGTTTACCTATGTTGAGACACCAGTTCAGTGTCTAACCTGGAATGTAAATTTTTAAGCAAGTTAAAAATTGCTCAGTTGATTTCAAACTGCACTTCAACTCCATACATTGAAATCTACAGTTCAACTCATCTTGTGGATTTTGTTACATGCCTTAAGAGAGTCAGGGCATCAAACCATGAAACCTTGGAGCTAGTTTCTAGCTCCATGATGAAGTGCACTGAATCAGGTCATTTTACAATGGCTGACCTGCTAACTTTAACTGCAAACAGACCAAATTTTTCATGAAAAAAGGCCAAAGCCTTTGTTTTAGCATTCTCTGTGGCTTGACACACCTAAAAATGCAAAAACATTTGCACCTTGCCATCAAGTTTTCATTTTTAACTTTATACCTACAAACAGAATAACTTTAAGCAGGAAGGATGTCAAGTTGAGTGTTAATATGTTTTGCATGGTTTTGCACAGTTAATAGTTATTTGGACCACAATCTAGGACTACTTTTGCCCATAAAAACAAGTTGCATACAATTCTAAAGTTGTGTGAAAACTCGATCAAACTTACAGATGGAACTTCAATAACATCCTGATCATCAGAATATGCAGGATTGGACGAACCAGACTGAATACTTGGATGATATGGACGAGCTTGTATTTGCTCAACTTCATGATCCTGATAGAAAGCCATGGCTGCTGCCAAGCAAACAACTCTCTACTGACCTCCAACAGGTACTCAATACAATGAAATACCACCACAGCTATATGGCCTGTTTTTGCACAGCTCATTGACATGGAAATGTAGAGTATCATTTGCATAGTACCTTTCATTCTATTCTGTATTTTTGACCTTTGACCCTCCATATTATACTTTCTGACCAATGGGTACACCACATTTTAGTTTTCTGTGACAAAGATTAATGATTGCTTAACAGAAGGTTACCCTGAACCATAATTCTATGCACTAATTAAGGCTAAATTTATTATACTGTTGAAATTACTACTGGGTAAACAAAGCAAATGCTCCTTTAAGTGACAGTAAGACATTTCTAAGATTATTGGATTTAAGTCTTGTTTAAAGATGCAATGTGGCTAAGAGTTTCAAAAATAATTTCAAAATAGCTGTCTGATGCATCAAATTATGCATAATTAAGAAGTAAAACTTTACTCTGTTTCAGTGAGCGAATGGACTGACTGACTTGTGGAAATCCGCTGTATAAACACTTAGTGTACATGCTACATTGTAAGCTTCATCGACCATCTAGAGCAAACTTTGACCTGAACTACTTGATCGACAGAAAATTTGTTTTCACAACTGTAAAAGGTTATACAAGTTGTTTTGGAATATTGTCAAAAATACATTAATTGTGGGTGCATAACTAGACATTTATGACACTTCAAATTTGAAATAAACTGGAAACTGGCCTGCTTTTTCACCATCACCAACTTCATCAAAATTTCATATTTTCACTGAATAGTAAATCTAGCACTTTATAAGAATGAAATGTATTACATGGAAAGAGTACACAGAACTGGCATTGCAATACAGCTAAGAGTCCTCAAAGTTCAGTTCTAATACTCAATTTTCACTCAGGCGCTAGGCATTTAAACCATTTACATGGTCCACTTGTCCAATGGAAAATTTTATCAAATATATCAATGGTTTTTTGAGATAATTCTAATACGCTCAACGTTCTCCAAACTGTGAAATGAGAATATTACTGCCATGATATTTCACATGTTAACAGGTTCATAAAAGTTGTGTTTTTATCATGCTGTTATCCGTTTGGCTGCAGGGGGAGCCAGTCAAAGGTTTCAAGTGAGCTGCCCATTTGATTTATTCTAGTCATCACAAAAACATTTTTTAATTCAATGTCAATTTGAAGACAGGACACTTTGACTTTGTCAATGAAAACTTGAGGTTAAAATTCTTCACAAACTAAACTAAGCAAGTCCACAAGTTTCAACTTAAGAAGAATCAATACCTGACTTATCTTTATTTCTCTCCTTGCCTGAGGTACAAAGTCTACTTTTATTACACGTTTGAATTTAAAACTGGGAGACAGGGACTCTCTTATCTACAGCATTGCTTTAAGCCGTCTACTCCAAAATCCAATGTAAACAGGGGTACATTGATTATCAACAACCATGCATGGATTGAATAATAACGTAAAGTGAAAAGGTTAACACAACAACATTTAACAAGTTTAAGCATTTATTCTGCTAAATAATTCATTTTTGTTATCCCGTATGGCATCAACTACATTCCTTTGAAGTAAATTACTACAGTTACATTGGAGCAATCATAAGGCCGAACAAACAAAATCATGCTGTTCCGATAACCTGATCTACTCTATTTTTTTAACCTGCCGACCCTAAACTTTTTAGAGCTACGTAAACATGGAAGTAAAAAAAAGAAAGAAAACAAACCGTAGAATCACCCGTCTGTTAGTTGGCATTTGATTTTTGCTTGAACGAGGATGTTTTTTATGTTTTTTTTTACTTTTCTATGTATGATACATTTTCCTGGAAATGTTGTGGCCAGCGTTTGACCGCCCTGAACCCCTATAAAATGCATATTTAAAAAAAATAGTGACAACATCACTGTTCGCTCCCATGTAGTTATCAAAACAAGTCAACAATTGTATGAAACATGGACATACATATACAGACAGACTGACATACACAGACTGGCACAGAGTGATGACATTGACCCCAAGTGTGCCTTGGCCCATGGAGAGTGATAAAGATATAACAAACAGCTGAATGTAATGATAAAATAGTTAAGTACAGGCCTATACAGGCACTGAGAGTGAATATGTTACAGCAATTTGATTAGTTTCGTTTCCTTTTCTACTTCTGTGATAATCTTTAAGACAATCAATCTGCAAGGCAGTTTATGTATTGACAAATGTGTTATCTTTTACAAGCACACAATAAACTGTTCTTGATTTTTCATTTACAATATTTGACATAGACTGAAATACATAACATGCAACCAATGTTTACACACGCCCATATGGAGAAATTTCAACATACAATCATCAACTCGGAAACCCTACAGGAAAAAGTAAACATTGTTTTCTTCCAGAACAGCTGGTACATCCACATCTGGAACAACTTACAAACTTAACCAATTACACAAGGATGATGACACAAGAGATAAAGTTAAAACTGTGGTGAACTTGACTATTCCTTTCAAATCCTTACCTAAACTTGACATCTTAAACTTAAATACACTGCATGGTTAATTGTGCACAAAAATACATCAGGGTGGACCATTTGATAAGGGATGGTGTCTGGAAGATCGATGAGGTACATTATCTTTTTTATCCGATCCATTGTACATTCTTTTTTCCCCACTCTCCCACCTTTTCTTTTTGTCAAACCTTCTCTGGCTGAATTTTTTATTGGCATTTGTTTGGAATTTTTTCAAAATCTGCCAGGATTATTTTACCGCATTTCAACACCAAATACAGTTTACCATATCAAATGCTTACTAAATCACCACATTATATACTCTTAGTTCCAGTAGGTATAACATAACCAAAAAAAATCTTTATAAAATAGCGTCAATGATGACACTGTGCTCCTCAGTGCATTTAGCGGTAGGGATGCAAGGAGAGAGGTTTGGGGAATGTTGCTGAGAAAGATGCAAAGAAAGGGTTGAAATGTGAAACTGTAATAAAACCTATTGTTTTTTTAACAGTGAGCGTCCAGCTTGGTGCCATCTTGTACATGAAGGCAAAAAACATAATTTTCACATGTCCACCAAACTCGGAATTTGCATAGATGTACATAGATCATCCAAATTGATTTATCTGCAAGATTTTGTATGTTCCTTGCTACAAAATTCTGACCCAATTGAATTATAACAGGAAAACATGCACGCATGATTGGACAGTGTGTACTGTGTATTGCATGCACTACATCTGCCGTGATGATGGATTGCCAGACGACCACACTGCATCAAAGAACTGTAGTTTCAAACGAAAATATAATTCATCTAAACAGGTCATTGACAATGACATAGTAATAGGAGTATTAGTCTTGATGGGGCAGGGAAATGTGGTCATTAAGAAGTATCACTGGATTGATATGTTGAGATCTATGGGCACATAGGTCTACGTCATTGTTTCCAATTTGAAACACATGAGGCATGTCTAAGTTATGGTTCTAAATTGGGAAAAAAGATCAGACCTGTAGCTGTATTGGCCAGCCAAGAAATACATATGCGCATAATAAATGAGGTACAAGATGTGACATCTTAAGGTCTAATATCCTATCAAATTGACGGGTATAGAACTTGTGGTTACTGAGACATGCATATATATAATCAAGGTCAAAGGTCATTGAGGTCACGTGACATTTTGAAAAAAAAAATGTATTGCTAATATATCCCTATATACCAAAAAATCAGACCTCTACCTCTATTGGCTCGCTCAAAATTAGATATATGCATATGTGGCGTCATCCCATCATACCATATATGAAGGGTGTAGCACTTGTGGTTACTGAGTTATGGACAAATACGTATATTTCAGGTCAACGGTCACCAAGGTCACGTGACATTTTGTCAAAATGTCTGAGATATCTGTGTGAAAGGATGGGTGAACGGATGGACGAACGGACACAATGACCCGGACACCATGACCCAATCTATAATCCCCCTGGACTTCATCCGTGGGGACTAAAAACTGTGTCACTGCATCCTTTTTGCACTAGAATACGATGAGAAACTAAATTTTTATTTTTCTTGGCCTTATACATGGGCGTCTACGGAGAACTGACTTATACATGGGAGTCTATGGAGAACTGCCTTTAAATGGGGGTCTATGGAGGACTGCCTTATACATGGGAGTCTATGGAGAACTGCCTTATACATGGGAATCTATGGAGATGTAAACTAAAAAGTCCTCCAAGTCTAACACGGCCAAATTTGATCGCATTGTGAAACAAATCGACGTGCATCTGTATGGGGTAGGGTACTATCCTTGTGCAAAGTTTGAAAGAAATTGACCAGGGCATGTCTGCGTGAACGGACGGACGGACGTACGCACGCACGCACGGACAGACGGACATGACCCAATCAATAAGTCCCCCCAGACTTCGTCCGTGGGGACTGACAAACTTTCTTCGTGTCATTGATAGCCTTGATTTTCTTTGGATATTGAATGGACACATTAATTAAAGACGTCACTTTAGCTTGTCATTGACAGTGAAATGATTTTTTGCAGAAACTTGATCGGTCCAGTCAAGTACACATGCTTTACTCATAACAGCTGGACTGCGATGATGACAACATTGTTTTGTGATATTCTGATACAAAATTAAAATAATTTTATTAATTTGTCGCATTGACTATAAAGTTGTAAATGTTTCCTTGGGTGTTGAAACATGTTAGCATAGTGTACGTGTTACAAATCAACACACCAAACAGCAATGTTCATGTAAGAACAACCTGCTTGATTTCCATGGACTTTCTTGTCTGCCCATCACACTGTTATGTCTGTTTCCCCTCTAGCTTCCGAAAATTCTTAGTAAATTTACAAATTCAGTCTCAAAAGTTTTGAGTAAATTTCAAAATTGATTGTATTAATTAATTGTCAGTTATTAACAAATCCTTTCGATGCCAATACAGCTCATCTCAGAACCGGACATACTTATATACACACAAGATTTGGCAACACCCTGACAATTAAATAATCTTCAACAGCACTGATTTATATTTACAAATTATTCTATGTGAAGTAATTCTCCAATTGCAGATACTATGACAGAACTTAGAGTTCAGCACTGCCAAGATATGAGTATAGCACACTGAATTTTGAACCAGAGTTATGAAAATGACTGAACTGTGTCACAATAAGTTTCTTTTTATTAAATTAAATCAATCGTTTCATTTTTTTTCTAAGATTGTAGAGACTAAGGGTTAAGGATATTAGTAACCAGGGCCTGAAAATTACGCTTGCCCGATGCCCGGGACAGACTGATTTCTTATACGGACTAGCGCAAAACTAGCCCTCACTTGCCCGCGGGCAGAAAGTTCAGAGTCAACTCAGTGTTTTGCCAAGAGTGCGTTCTTTCGTCTTTTGACGCAAATTAGAAACAATGTCCCCCAAAAGTACCAGACATGGGTCACTCGGACGCACTCAAATCGGGGCTTATTTTTTTCGTCTCAACCGAAAAACTAAAGAAAAATCAGTTACTCTGTTACAGTTTGCGATTTATGGTAAGCAAGTCGATGTGCGTCCACTAGTCACTGGACCCTTGGCAAATGCAGGGCCACGTACTTCTCCACTCATTTTACATGTAAAATGTAACGATATAATAACCAGACAATGATGTTAGAAGCGGAAGCCTAGATCATTTTAAATAGAACAACTAACTTTTCACCAAACAATTTGGACAGTGAAACATTGAAGCAAACTTTATTGACAACCACGGTTACTCTACCCAACTAACCTGCTAGCTATATTATAGTACACAGTGTGTACGGAGAATGAAATTTCTAGCCACACTGCACGGGACATCAAACAGCACTATGTGGTGTGATGGAAGCTCACAACTTTACCTAAAAATATCAGTAACTCCAAAATTTTGATTAAGCACTATATCCCTGTCTTTCAAAGTAGTATTTTGCAGTCAGAAATTTCTCCAGAAGGAGTCTCATGACCAACGAAAAGTTGGCGTCATCCTCATCCTCAGCCTCAGGTGACCTTTCTAGCTGACGCTGAAAATGACGCTGCTCAGCGTCAGCTTCAGCGTCGTATCCGAAGATTGCCGAAGTTGCGCTACCCGATGACGGATAAATGATAAAATTCACCCAAAACTTATAAAAATAACAACTCCATCCTTTCTCAACTTTCTTTTGAAACATAAAACTGGTTCGCAGGTAATATTTTATTTTTAGAATATCTCATACAGACTAGTTTTTTGGAAATGTTCGTAATTTTCAGTCCATGGATCCGTGGATGTGTTTGTTGGTATCCTCTCAACTCTTGCGTTAGGATTTTCCAAAAATTGGTGCAAAAAAAGTATACGTGGTCCGAAATGTGTAAAAATCGCCACCATGAGAGGCGATATGAAAGCCCTAATTATTCAGAGGAACTATAAAACAATTAACTGGTATAACTATGACTTGAGGCCTGAAAAGTCAACGTATTAAGCATACAACCTTTGAACTTTAAGGAAATAGGGGCTAAAAATGTTGCGTTATAACTACATCGTGAGAAACGGATTTTAAGAGGAGAGGTTACTAAATATTATGAAATACATACCCCACTGTGTTTTGATTAACATTTACAGTGATATGAAACTTGGAGCACATTTTTAATGTCGTTTTTACACTTATCATTCCATCAGACGCATTCGGGAATAATCGGATCTGACGCCGGTGAAGCTGACGCTGTAGCGTCATCCTCATCCTCATTTTCGCGTGACCCCTGAGGCTGAGGATGAGGATGAGGATGACGCCAACTTTACGTTGGTAGTCTCATGCCACTCTTCCATCGTACGCAGCAAGCTTGTGTAGGTCACCATGCTGAATTCCTTATATGGTCAAGACCCCCTATCTTGATTGTAGCGGACCTTAACAAAAGCCACCTAGCTTGTCAAAGCCGTGGTATGGCAAGTTGCTATTGCTATTATGAAGAGAAAGGAGTTCCTCTCAGATATTTAGCGTTTTCAACCTATTTTCTTTTTGCAATTTCAATGAAAAAGTATCAATCAATTGGGCAATTATAAAAAAGAAGTGAACTTTACAGCACTAGTGAAAAAACCATGTTAAATGTCTGCATTATTAGACTATTGTCTTCAATCACTTCTACTTTTGTAGTCATAAGTGTGATGAAACATCTTACTAGTAAGCCTTATTTATTTCTGTTAAACACATCTTAATGCGGTAAATGGAAAGAATTCCCATAAACGACGAAAGCATATTAAATAATTTTCATTACAGTAATGTACTTTTTTACAATTATAAACTGTAGATACCACCAATTTGTCACAAACCATTCGAGGTCCCACAATCTTGGTAAGAGCAGAAATCTTTTTTTTTTGAAAATTTTCAGGGCAAGTGAGTTTCTGCTACGGACAAGTAGAAAAATAGAGGCTACTTGTCCGGGGACAAGTGGATAAAAATTAAATTTTTCAGGCCCTGAGTAACTTTAAACCAGTAAAAAATACCAATAAGTGGAAAGGATCAAAAGAAATCAACTTATTTATTTATTTATTTACATATTACAAAACCAGAAAGTAACACATAATTCTAATTAAAGCAATTTAAGGCTACTTTTACAAGCTTACTTGTCAATGTTTGATGATGGAAAGAAACACAAAATATGACTAACTTAAACAATAATTATAAAAAACCACGAATAAACCTCAAAGCAACAAAATTCCAAGCATAACATTACACGATGGTTCAGAATGTTCATTTACAAAGTTCACTCAAAATGTACTTTGAAAACGATAGTATTTTGACAGCTGTTACCGCGGCTACTTACTATAAAAAGTCTGTTGAAAAAGAGTACTAGATATCGTTGTTTTTCAGGTCAATCAACAAGTGATTGAATCAAAAACATGTGTCATGAAACAGTAAAACAACAACTGATAAATAAGTAACTCTTCTCAAGAGTAACTTGAAACGCCTCGCCTGAAAGAAAATTTCATCCCGTTTCACAGAAACTGACTGCGTATTCGAGCGCCACAGCCAAGAACGAACGGTCGGGGAATCCCCACGAAAATCGCTCACACTACGTACTCGTCCAAAACATTGATTATTCACTTTTTAGCTGCATGATTCACTTGCCAAAAATATTTTTATTTTGTAGATAAATAATTGAATTTCTCAGTTTTTTATTTCGTTTGTTAATGAAAAGTCATTTTAATGTTTTTAGATGCTTTAAAAATTTCAAAATCCGCTAAAAAGCGACTATTTGGCCAAAATTCAAACGAAAGACACGAAAACCAAGCTCGAATCATGGGCTATTTCTGTAAGAATACTCTCAGTCTCTACTCTCGCCGACGTATGATTTTTGCATCGAAATTTTTCACTCATTTTCGTTGGTATGACTTTGAAACTCAAGGAAGCGATTGAGAAGAAAGGGTTACCTTGAATTATTGAGGTTTTTGCTGATAATTTGCCAAATTAAATGAGAAAAAACACTACGAAAATTTCCGCACGCTTACACACTGAGTGTTTCAGAGGCTTTCATGTTTGTGTGGTACAACATGTGATCATGGAGCCTCGGAGGTAGTAGGAGACTGAGGTTTCTTGCACGGTTGCGCCGATAAAATGGGAAGCTGAAATTTTCGCTTGTAATTTTGCAAACGAAATCGTAAATCTACTCAAAACTTAGTATTTCTTTTACATATTTGAAACCCATGAGGAACATAATTCATTCTCCCCTGCACAGTAAAAAAAGAGATCGAAACAACATGCATGTCAGACAAAGACCAAACGCACGCAAGATGTCCATCCACATCCACCAATCTCGTAATTTGCACTGACAGAACAAAAACAATTTGATCGAGCATGGACGTTCTAACGTAAATGCATCATTGTCTATCGCATTTTCATGTAAGCCAATACACTCACACGTACGCTCTAAGTTCAATTGTATGTCAATCCAACACGATACTATTTTCGCTGATAGTGAGTGTGCAGCGTGAATGGTATGCTATAGTCGTTAGATAACACTGATCACGTGGTGTGACAAAATAGTTTTACAGAAGTGGTGATCACGTGGTGTGACAAAATAGTTTTACGGAAGTTGTTGACGGAAATGACGTCAACTTTGCCTCTCCCAACTCTATAAGCTACCTCAGTTACGTAACTTCGTCGCTAAAAATACAAAATGAAAGATATCCCAGTAAAACTGAAAGTTTCGCAAAGTTGCCCCAAAAATCAAAATTCCGGATTTCAACTTAATTCCAATATATCTTATTAACAAAAACCCTAAGGACCGGTTTACTAAATATCAAAGCAATCAGACTGGTAAATTTTGAGAAACAAATTTTTTGACCAAAAGTGAGAAAAATTGCCCCCAAAATACAAAATTGCAGATTTCATCCTAATTTTAAATATATCTAATTAACATAAACCCTAGGAACCTGTACACTAGATATCAAAGCTACCAGATCAGAAGTTTTAGGAGAAAAATTTTTTGACCAAAAAAGGCAAAAATTGCCCCCAAAATAAAAAAATTGCCAGTTATACATTATATTGAGATTAATCTTAGATACCTGTATACCAAATAAATGTATCAAAGCTATCAAATCAGCAGTTTTTGGATTAAAAAATTTTTTATCAAAAATTTGGAAAATTGCCCCAAAATTACAAATATGACAATGTCAATACAATTTGTACAAGCATGACTGAGGACATTCTGAGGAACATGAATATTAAGTTTCATAGCAATCAGACGAGCGATTTCAGAGAACAAGATTTTTTGACTAAAAACGGAAAAAATACCCTAAAAATACAAACATGCAAATTTCATCCCAATTTTTGCACACATAATTTAGAATACCTAAAGAAATCTGCATACCAAGTTTCAACCAAATGACCAATGCTCACTGAGTTTTAGCCATTTGCAGGATTTTTCCTTTTTTCCCCCTCATTTGCATATTTTTGGCACTGACATGTTCATTTGAACAAATTCACATCTCCAGCCCTAGGTGCACCTGTACACCAAATACTAAGACAGTAAGTGCTACGGTTTAGGAGTTTTTGATGTGGACGGACTAACAGACATACATACATACTTACATACATATACACAGACGCCATTTTGCCACCTTATACGAATACCTCCCATTTGCATATATACATATGCATATATGGGAGTGTAATAAAAATATTTTGGGAAAAAAATTCCTGCCGACCTACCTACCCTTGTTTTGAAAACCATGTTATCGGAACAGCACAATTTATTTTTTTTTTGGCTAATATATATCATAACTTATGGCTTAAATACATGTTTTATGGTCCATAGAGTTGTGGCCATTTGCCAAACAGCAGCAGGGAAACAGCTTATCTATAGGGGCTGATAAATTATTGTCATCAAAGCACCAACATTTTATTATACACTTTAACAACTACGGTATGTTGAAGTTTGAAAACTGTACTGTGAAATTGGTGTTTCCCACAAAAGTGGACAAACGCTATATTACATAGAATTACACACAGTAGATGTCATGCTATATTCATGTAGTGAATACATTATTTACATATTATATCATACCAGTATATTGATGGCGCAAAAACAGCGATCTGATTGGTCGAGACGTGTAAAGAACCATGGTATATTCGCGATACCATGGCTGGCATAAGCACGAGGTCTCAGCTTGAGTAAAACTCAGTTTTTGACGTTCCACACCAGAATTTCAATATACTGTTTATAACAGCAATAAATCACACCCAGCGACGGTATACCAGTTGATTTTGACCAGTTCACTTCATATAAGCACTCGCTATCGCTCGTGCATATATGTCGTGAACTGGTCAAAATCTCATGGTATATCATCAATGGGTGTGCTTTATTGCTTAAATATACTAGTTGATAGCTCTGCATGGCAGGGCTGTGTTACTAGTTCCACCTCCAGCCATGGGTCTTCTGACTGTGCCATAGGCTCAACTGCTGACTCCACATTTTGTGGACGAAATGTGTCCTGCTGAAAACAGCCAATTTTCAATCCAAAAGTTGCATCGATTTTAGTTTTCAAGCATTTACCTAGTCTAGGCACACCATAATCTCAGCTGCACTTGCAAACTTAGGCAAAGCCCACTTTTCTGTGTTTGTGCATGGACGTCTATTTTTACAGTCATGGCCCGTGTGACCGTTTGCATCTGCCACCATTGTGAAAAACAAGTCCCACATTGCAATTGGATATGGACCATGGACGGTTTGTTTCCTTGCATTGAAAAAAGCTGGTAACAACACACAACCCTTCTGTGCAGGGATAATAAGCTGAATGGAGCAAATCAATCAAAATATTTTTTTTTTGAATCAAAGTTGTATTTGAATGTACACATGTAATGAAACTCAACCAAAAGTGAAAGAAAATAGCCTAATAGTTTTCAAGCATCCAAAAAGAGTAGATCATTATTACTCAAAAGAAATGTGTATGGTAATTTAAGTTATTAAATTTGACAAAAGGACACTTTTAGAAAACTTATATTTGTATCCAACGAAAAAATTCTTTTCCATTGAATTGTCAAAATTGAAGCATGATCAAAATTTAGTTACATGAATGTTTCCAAGTCAAGGTGAAGGATTTGAAGCGAGAGTTTTGATTCGACTTTTGCTATTTACACATATGTACATGGGTTCAGAGTTCAATGTTTTCTCTGCATATTCAAGAGAATGGCAATTTATCCCCATTAATCAAAGTTACTGCACAGACATGAAATTTAAAGGGGTAAATTTACCTAAATGATTACATAATGGTTTGAAGTTCTACTTCCGATTTGACTAGTGTCAATATATGAACATGAATTGCACTAATGTCCAAAGACACTTTACTACAAGATATATTCATGTTATGTGCTGTTCTTTTGTGTGCGTAACACCATGTCATGTATCACAAATCAGACTATCAGGTGATGTTTTCAGAGGGAGTGATATCATCAGAAACAAGAGCAAATCCACAGGTTACTTAGGTAGCCTTAGGTCACTATCACATACTGTACATGGACAAACACTTGGTAAGTTCAGCTTGTCTTTATACATTTTGGTTTGATATGCCGTCTCTTTGGGTGACTTTGTAAGGGGGTAGACTTGTTTGAAATGCATAATTTGTGCACTTAAAGAGTCAAAAGGAAACACTAGTCCATCCACTTCAAGTCAAAACTCAAGGACTTTTTCTGCAATTTCCACGGACTTTAACGTAAAAATTCATTGTCTGTAACCAATTTTTACCATATGTAATTTTATCTATACTGTACATGTATCATGACCAATCATTTTGTGAATTTTTGAGAATTATGGATTCTTGTCAAATTTTAGGTCTTTCCAGGACTCAACTTCATTTTCTTGGAATTTTGACAGACTCAAGGAGGCAGCAACATTCAAGGATTCTCAAGGACTGTAAATACCCTGTTATCCTGAAGGTAATTAACTAGACATTGATGTATAGGCAGTTGACAAATATTACATCTAATTTTCATCAGGAACATGGTGTGAGAACAGCATATTGCTGAATAAATATTGCCACTGCTCCATTAAGCAAACAGTACGATATGTAAAGTCAATGACCCAAGTCTAATATATTTCTCTTACTGAATTATTACGCCATTAGTCAGAATCCGCAATAATTGTAGTCTTGTAACTTGACAGCCTACACTGTCTTTTTGGACAATCACTCCCACTTGCCTTTGGGGCCATGGAAGCCTGGCTGTATTGTATGCAAATTAGTATTTTTTAAATGATACCGGTAACATGCAGAAAACTGTAACTGCACTGTACAATAAATTGCCGTTGCTATACTGCCCTCTATCAGTCATAATGGTAATCTATTTGTGCTATCTGTAATGTTTGAGGGCGACATAACAACAGTTGGTATCTGTAGTCAGTCTGTTTCCATCTGTTTGAGGGCAGCATGACATGCCTCAGCAAAAATTTGCCAACTTGTGAATCTACTCTCATTGTTTTCCTTGATTTTAAGTCAGCACTGCAGCACTTTCCATGAAATAACATTAACCAGGCACTTATTTAGGGCATGTAACAACACAGATGACGTCATTGCCTAGCTCATGCAAAGGGGTACCGGTAGTTCATTTTACAATTCCAAGACAATTAATTTATTGTACAAGTAAGACTGTCCTCTCCAGTGCCCTAACAAGACAATAATTGCAAGACTCTAATGCTATTACAGCTGGCACATGTATGTCATGAACCCTACGCATGTATATTGGAAAACAAGAGTAAGCCTTATCTTGGTAAGTTCATATGTCACCATCAGGTCAAGTTTATTGCAACCAGTGAGGCATAAGAGATCTCTTATGTTGTATTTTAACAAAAATATAAAACTTGAAGTGAATACCTAGACACTGTAAATATGATTTTTGTAACAATGCCTACAAATACATACCTTGCCAAGTAGAGAAATAAGTATGGATTTGGCTGAATACCACATATTACTGACCATGCACATGAAGAAATGATACTGTCTGGCAGTATAAAGGCTTAAATCTTAGAAGCTCTAAATGCAGCAAAGAATAGAGGTACACTACAATGGAATTTGCAACAAAACACTTCAGACTAACACTGAATGAAAGATGAACACATGGAGCTACAGGTTTCAGCTGCGAGGATGCTGCGTGCACCAGGTATGTGCAAATTAAATTTTTGTGCAAACCCTGGGTAAATCTACAGTGTAAAGTCTCATTGGAATACAATGCACAGTTTCCTTCCACCATTCACTTTCATTTCCTTCAAAAATAGTGTTTATCTAAATCAATTTTTTTACACACACTTCCTATCATCAAACTTTATGTGACGCCTGATGATTTACATTGGTTAACTCAATTCACTTGTCATGTCCAAAAGATAAACAGTTGCCAACAACAGACATAGCATGTAAAACACTTGTCTTGTTTCACCTTTGTAAACTGTTGCTGAAGCTCATTCACATATTCTAGGTTATTGTTACAAGTATGCACACCTGGTTCACCATGAGACTCCACTGTATATGTACATCCCACAGTGTATAGCAGAAGTGCTTTCAACTGTATAAAAATAGCGTCAAAATAGACTTTCACTGACAAATCCCAAAGCAGCAAGATTACTGAAGCCCGGCATAAATCAGTCAGCATAAATACAAAAAGTAATCTGTTTTTGCATAGCAACGTACCTAATTCAGTGTTTCATCTCGGATACTATACCAGGGGGGGATTGGTCCCCTCTACTGGAATTTTTGAGGGGTATTTTAAAATTTTGGAGGGATTTAACTGAAACATTAAATGACATCTTATATGTAAGTTTTAATGTTGCAGTGATGGCACTTGTGATATAAATACTACAAGCCATAAATCACTTGCTTACACAATCCAAGCTGCTGGCTCCAAACACCATCCTCCATAAGATTTTTTCAAAAGCAAACAAATTTGGGTATCACTTGTTGTGAATGTATAGGGCTTCCAAGAGTGGCGGACAGCTCATTAATATTCATAAGCATTAATATCCCTAAAAAATGTAGCATATTCCCTCATGCTCAAATATTCTATATGTGTGTTTGTACATATTCTGTAAGTTTGCTTTCTTAGGGCTTAATGTACATTAAACATAAAAATTAACAACTGCCAGCCCTTCCCACTGTACCTTCAAGGGATTTTTTTTATTTGTCACTGAACTGTCTGCACTACACAAAGCAAGAAAAAACTCTATTGTAGTTATAAAAGAATGTTTTGTAGCTTCTGAAAAAAATAATGTGCTTGTTTGTCAGGTTTTTACTGTGCGTATATCATCCCTCACTACTGTAAGTTTGGATCAACATTGCCAAATGCAAACCAGTGAGCTGTATTTTTCTAGTGACCTTACTGGTCTTGTAGTTTTGTGCGCAGACTCAGTAGAGCTAAAACGAAAAACTTAGAGGGTCAGATCCTAGTCTGTTTTGAATTGAATGTGGAGTTTTTCTCGATGTCAGATTCGCCCCAGTTGCTTTTTGTCAGTCATTTTAGAATTGGGAAAATAACAAACGGAATGGTTGGTTGTCACCGACAGTTAATTTTAGGGTTTATTTTGCCCGAAAAATGAGTCAGTGTCTGTTCACTAAATTCAAAAACCGGGCCCATACTGACACCACAGCTTGCTTCAATGCTTGTGACTTTCATTGCATGAAACATGTTTCTGTGACAGTAAAGTCCAATTTTTCGTGTCAATTTTGCTATCAGAAGTATATTCAGAGTGCTATGGACATTCAAATGATGCACACAAACTTCAGTTTGTCTCCTTTTCTCAATCGTACAGAGACGATGTGACACAGAAACCTTATCGGGCTAGCTAGGGCAATGAACTTTTGTGAACGTAAGGGGAGAACCATTTGATATCTGAGGGGTATGGAGGATTTTGAGAAAAAAAAAATTGTCACCAGGTGAGATAGAAGGAAAAAAAATTGATCCTGTCATGGCCTGAGAAAAAATAATTGTCATAATAGACAGAAGCGAAAAAAAAAAAAATTGTCACAATGCATCAGAAATTAGCAAAATTTGGAAACCTTATTCTCATGTATTCTTTGCCGGCGCACCGCCATAGGCGGCGCAAATGTTTTTACCACAAGCAATTCTTATGTTTTTTTCCCCCACCACTTACGATATAAGCATGCACTACATAGGTCTACTTTACACCTCAGTACACTCAATGTTTTCTTTCCCTTTTCTGACCTGAGAAATCATATTTCAGGATTTCTGTAGCAATATCTCAATGGCATAGGCAATATCTAAAGTGGACTATTTGACTTCTGTAAATTGTGAAAATTTAGTGTTAAAACCAAAATATTATTCTCTCAATATATGTTAGAAAGACGTACAAGTTGACTATGAAAAATTGAGACACAAAAATATAATGAAATACAATGTGTGAGCCATGTTTCTCTGACCACAACAGATAACATCTTCCCTGAGAACTTACATCGGATGACACCACAGACCGGGTCGCTCACTATAGAGTCCGTTAATAGTGGCGAACTCTCTCAATAACTAATCTGGCTTCTCCTCTTTGAGGACGAAGACGACTTAATAATCACACAACCAAGCGGAAGGGATACAAAACAAAAGAGCAACTGATGAAGGAACCCCATTTTTGGTTCTTAAACACCGTTACGACGAATCACTCAATCAACAAACCGGTTTACCAAGGACTGAGATCACATGACCAGAGTCAAAGCACTATCGATTCACCGGTGTCTCCCCATGTATTCGGAGGAATGTGAGGGGGGAGGGGGTCACTAAAAAAATTGAAAACTTCAAAATGTGGGAGAACAAGAGGGGGGGGCGGGGTTACTCAATTTTTTAGTGCGAAATAAATTGAAACATCTCAGATAGCACCATTGCACACATCCATTTCTCAAAATAAACTGAATCTCCTCTCAGATTGCACCAATAAACATATCAATTTCTCAAAATTTTCAATACATGTATGAGAGGGGGAACCCCCCCTCTCCAGCTCTCCCCCTTGGGGTATTCTAACAGTTTCACTTAGTAAAAAAATTAAAAAACTCCTCTCAGATTGCACCAGACTGCACCATTGCACACATCGATATCTTAAAATTTCCATGCAAGATAGGGGAAAGCCCCTGCGACACTTTCCCCCTAACCTCTCTCATGTTCTCCCCCTGTACTTTCAAATTCTGCCCGGTCAAATATCCTTGTGAAAACCCTGTCATAATACCCATCCAAATTAAACAATATACTATGTGGTTAGATACTACGTGAGCTTTTATATCTTTATTTTATTGTGACTTGCAATTTCATTTTGATGGGTTCACTTTTTTGAACCATCATGAGATAACTGATGATAGTCTAGCAGGGTACATCAGGATTTGAAAGGTCTTTACTGTAGCTGTATTTTGTAAATTTTACAATTACATGTATTGATATTTAACTTTTCTAAGTGGGGCGATCAGTCAGAATTTCAGAGTTAGAGAGGGAGGTTATTCAAATTCATCATGGTTGGCGAGGGGGGGGCACTCAAAATTTCGGAGTTTCAGGCGGTAAATAATGATGACTCCCTTATATATAACGCATTACAAACTTGATGACCAACAAAAAAAAATTTCCACTGCTACTCCATTTAGAAAAAAAAATTGATGCAGGTCTGACTGTAGAAAAAAAAATTGCTGTCACTCTGACAGGGAAAAAAAATTTGCTCCCATACCCACTTCCTCCATACCCCCCCCCACCAAGAAATCAAATGGTTCTCCCCTAACTCTCAACTGGCTGATAGGCTTTCATATGCAAAATCAGCATACAGAAATTTACGCTTGATGTTGTTTCAATAGCCTTGTTCACATTGGCAACCCAACTGAAATTTGGGCCTACGCAAAATAATCCTCCGTTTGGGAACAGATTTGGTCCATGTCCGCACTTACCGGTACCAGAATTTGGGCCGACGTAAATTTGCTGTCCTTTGTGACCTCTGACCTGTCAAGGTTCAAGATGGCAGATTTGACTACTGGCGCGCTGTTTCTACTGTTCATGATTTTCCGGCGGTTTTTATGCACAAGAAGGGCAAATATGACTACCACTCGTCATTTTACGTCTCCTCCGTGCAAGAACCGCCATTTCTACGCGCCAATGCGTTACTCAAAATGAACATGTGAGGGCGTCAACTGGGACCAGGGCCGACATAACATACCACACAGGCATTTTACGTCTCCTCCGTGCAAGAACCGCCATTTCTACGCGCCAATGCGTTACTCAAAATGAACATGTGAGGGCGTCAACTGGGACCAGGGCCGACATAACATACCACACAGGCAATTTGCGTCGGCCCTGAACCCCTCCTCTCACCGGAAACAAACTATGTCGGCCCAAGGCCGATGCAGCGTGTCCACATTGGTTATTTTACGTCGGCCCCGGCCCAGTATCGGTCCTACACCGACACAAAGTGGTCAATCTGAACAAGGTAAATAGCATTTTATCGAAGCAGTTCAAAAAGTATCAAAATCGAACTAAATTAGCCCTTCCATGTAAATGTTCTTGCTACACTATACAATGCCTGTTGCCAGTACACACTACCGTATTAACAGGTGCCGATAACAGGTCAAATGCATGGAAGTGTGACACCCATGATAGCAGCTATTCACAATGGGTTGCCCCTTCTATTGGCGGCGCGCACACCAAAGAGGGGGAATCGTGCAGCCTAGATGAAACACTGCTTATTTCAACCCTAGTGGTAATTCAGGAATAATTTTGCCTTAAAAAGAAAAACATTAATTTTTGTTCCAAGTAGAAATTATTTTTTGTAAAAATCCTTTAAATCATATACAACTGTACACGTGTATAAATTGAATAAAGGAAACAGAATTGGTCTCTGTTACCCCCATGGTCTGTGTCACATCTGTACATTTGATGCAACCATGTTGAACAATTATGTGGTATGGATGCTACTAAGGGTCATTAACCCTATAATACACAGTGAAAATTGCATCTGTTACAATCCCATGGAGACTACAGACAATTTTTGACATTTCGTCCATATGCTAAGTAGAGTACTCATTACATACTTCATTTACAAACAATGTGCACACTATTTTCAGAAATAAAATGACCTACAGGTCTCTGTCTGACCTATGTGTAGATGCAGTACCAGTCCATCTATTATTGGATGTCATTGGTCAATGATTGATAGTAATCACAGTGCCATGTGTGGCAGTAATTTTTGCAAGGTAAACATTTTACGTGGCATTTCCGAATGACTGTACTCTACAAAGTTGGAGGATCCTACAGAAAGTTGTTTTGAGTCATACTGTAGTAATAGCTACACAGTTGCTTATATAAATTCATAGAATTTTCTGACCAATTACAAACCATGGGGGTTTTTTTGCTGACGATGTTTACAGGCTAAATAGCTAAATCTACAAAGACAGTGTCCATTTGTTTGAATATCTGCAAAGTTATTTGGTTTAGCCACTAATTGAACAATAAATTCTTACTTAGACTGGAAAGAGTTGCTTATATTTGTTGTCCAGTTCTCTTCCTGTGAATTTTAATGAAACCATCAAACATGGCAGAATATCAAAATTCATGTTCAGGCTACATACATCATTAAATATTAGGTCTCTTCTCCCAGTGGATCAAAGTTCATCATAAATCAATTGTTAAAGAATGCTCAATCTTCAATTAATTTTCCAATCATACTATTTACCGTAAGTTTAACTTGATGAAATAGTCTCAAGAGTTCAATGCCAAGCAATGGTCTGAATATAGATGCTTATCTTTCAAATATCAAAACTCAAACTACAATATTTTTCATGGATCTTAACTTGAATTTAAAGCTTATTCAGCACATTTATCTTCAATTTTTTTTAATATAGTGATTTTAAAAATAAAAATCATGGTAAAATATTAATATTATTCATACAATCACATTGATAGCTCAGTGGGGTCGAGATAAGAATTTCACTGAAATATTACTCACAAGAATTAACATAGTCATCTATGGCACAGGCATATTAATGGGGCAAATTTTTAGTTAAGATGTACGTGTAAACAACTATGAGCATATTCCAGTGTTATTCTAATTTTAGCAGTGTAGCAATAACACATCAACCCTGATGCCATGCAGACGTGACTTTATTGATGATGATATTAATGCAGTCTTACATGAACATGCATAAAATGATCCTGAATTTTGTGCATCATCTCTTTTTAGGACTCTTTGAAGATGAAATATGTCTGAAATCCGTGAAAGCCCATTGACTAGATTATTGTAAGCAGATCAGAACTTTTACCCTTTTTTTTATTATTCTGCAGCCAGTATTTTTATGATTTGACATTACTGTGATAGTGTCAGCTGTGAAATAACATAAAGTACATGTATATGGCTTTGTCCAGTTTTATTTATTTTGTCTATTTATGTATTTGCTCATAAACAGTGCTGTGGGTGTCTTGCTTTTAAGACTGTATGGTAGATATAAATTCACTTCAATAGTTTGCACAGTGGAATAAATATAGCAGAGATAATGCAAATCATTATTTTGTCAATTCTGTTAAGTCCTATTGTGATGCAAGCCCAAGTTTCAACCAGACACATTTCAAATCATGTCATGCATGGTAATTGATAATTAAATGTAATAACACTGTACAGATTATACAGGTAGGGTTAAATAAATATGCTATTAAAGGAAACATTGGAAACCATTAAGGACACCTAAGGTGACACTGAATTTGTTTCCGTTAAAACTGGGACGTAATCACAAAAAAAACAAAAATATCATTCAGAGAATAAATGTAAAACAGAAGTGTTTACAGTACAGATCACTAATAAATTCAAAAAAATGTTAAAGAAATTTGTACCTTCAGTCATGGGGGTTAATTTAACTGTTCTTAGAGAGTGACATCTGCAATTTTGATTCTAAAGAGGGAGTTTTGTTTGGAATAGTTAAGATATGATAGTTGGCTGCTTTTCACAGCAGCTGAGCTATTTTATTATACATACCAATACCTGTCAACTCATTGTACTTTCATGTATTATCAGATGTTAAACCTGACTGCAAACATATTTGTACAAAGTGATATCATGGTCAAGGGTGCTTTATAACAACACTACAACAACAATATATTGTTGGTAATATTGCATTGTTCACTCTTGCTTTTAGCAACTACTCTAGTTCTGTCTATGTAGCTTTCTTGATACAAGTGGGTTCAAGTTGTTTTCAAATATTATAAATACTGTAATATATCAACCAGCAATGGAATGATATGAAGTTAAATTTGTTAAAATTGAAAAAACACCAATGTGTATTAATTGCATAGATTTTGAAAAATATTTTTGTGATTTTTTTCGATTAAGCTGAAAATATTATCTAATTTTAAGGAAACTATATTTGCTTACTTAACACTGCTTGAAGAAACACGATTTACCAACCATGCTCCAGGGTGAAAGAGGAACATCTTGTGCACAAATATGCAAGTTTCTGACATTTTAACTAATTGGCATTGCTAAATAATGTTCATATCTTGCAAGACCCAATTTAAATAACTATAATACCAAAAGCTATGGCCAGCAAACATGAGTAATTTCACTCATTTTACATTACCTTGTGATCACTTACCTTTAAAATCACAAAAATCTACAATTCTGTTGATATTACAAATTCCCTTGATCAACAAGCACGCCACTGATTTTATTTGTTTTCTTCCATGATTTTCATTAGCATGTGTCTTCATTTATCACAAATGACAAATACTAGGATTGTGAAAGTTTAAAATCCATTTAAAACAATTGCCTTGTTGTTTCAAAGTCATTGATTGGTTCATTGCATTCCGTATCCTTTTGTTGGTACCACAGTCTACAATGCCAGTGGTACCGGGGGTATTTGTAAAAATAATCATACTTTCAGAGAACATTAGAAACAAGCTTGATGTATGCAACTAGGGACACACAAAGAAATATAACTTAAGAACGAAAATTTTAGTGTAAGTTACAATGAATACCATTTGTACCACAGAGGGACCTGCAGATTAATTTCTCACAGTTACGACAACCTGGTGACATTCTAATACTGGATTAGATAACACACAAAACACAGACAAGTCAACTGAGCCGGTTTATATGACAAGAACAGGAATGAACTGAAAGGATATGCTATGCTTGTAATTTTGCACGTATGCATGTAGGTCCAGGGTAGTACCATTCACTGATACGAAATTTTTAGGTCAAAGGTTTACTTACTGGTTTTCTTTAATCAAAATCCAATACCATATGCATATTAAACTACATTGACCACACCTTCATGTACATTGTAGCTTACCCTTGCTAGTGGTGCTAACATTTTCAATCCCTCTTCCCAGTTTTTCAGTTGAAATTAAATCGTGATGGAATGGTCCACGGATGTATTTGGTGACAGTTTTAAAAGCAAAAAATAATGATAGGACCTTGCTGGATCAATCAACGATATGACCATCCTGTTTTATTTTTACTATTTTAGTGTATCTAGTTTGCACACACGCTTTTTGAAATGCCATGGAGGTAGTAGCTCCATGGAAATGCATATGAAAATCATTAGAAATATAACGGTCTCATTATCCAATATGTTATGAAAAGAGGTGTATTGTAAAATGTAAAGTAACTTACAAATACAGGCCGGCTATGGGTGTTATTGATAACAGACACCAATGACCACCACGTAACCGTATCCTGTCTGATTGGTACAATACAACTGAACCTCGGTAGTCCTTTCAAAGAAGGCGGGATGTAATAAACTCCGCCTTTCCCCAGTTTTGTTCATTTAATCAGCTAGCTCCACGATTTAATAAAGATAGTAAAATTCTCGGATCACTCCCCAAAAAATAATGGTCTAACAACGATCCAGTCGCACGTCATATTGAGGAAATTGCACAAGATTTGATCACACTTCTGAAAGTTTCGGGGAATCGTCATACGAGTAAATGCACGCTGACGCTTATGACTGAACCGACAACCCGGATGTTCAGACGTCTTTCTCGAAATCATAGATCGAGGAGATAGTCTTAATGTTCTGCATTTCATGTACACTATATATTCTAGATGACCATCCGATAAATGTTTGTAAAACAATCTGAAACAAGTAATCGGATGCCATCGCAACTTTTACGCGTCCTTCGCTCTTTCACTAGTTTCAGTGACGTGACGTACATGGTACATACGTCCTGAAACAGCTAACATTTCAATGTTGACTCAACACCCATTTTTCTGCACTTCAACGTTTGTTTCCAATTTCGACCATTGCTTTCGCAACCTATTACGAGAAGAAGTAAGAACACACAAATCAAATATGGTAAATACCGCATACCGGCACGGTTACAGGTAAGAGTCGTCGATTTCGATAGTTTCAAAATTGTAAACAAAGCGAAAAAAACGCGCGCTTTATATAGACTGAACGCGCGCTTTTCTCCTGAGCTCAATATTATAGGTCCCGGACAGAGTATAGTAACTCACTATTGAAGAGCGAATAAATTGCGATATTGGCTCTGTATTAATACAAATTATTCAGGAATGTCATGGAAACATATTCAATCGGAATATCGTTACAATAAACTGTAATATTTTCACTCACCAAAACGCGCGTAACCGGCTTCTTGTTCAACGGGGTCAGCTCAACGACACAATTAGTACCATCAACAGAATACCGTCCTGAATCTGGACTACCGTGTTGGGCCAAAAAATCATCGAGGACATCGTCTGACGAAAGATTCTTATGCCGCTGAGGAGTTGCCATAATACTCAATATTTTTCCTGTGATAATTAGACTTCAACGTGAGAGTACTACTACCCTATGTTAGTAACGTAAGTCGTGGCGTGTGTGAGAATAACTGTGTTTGTGTACAGTCGAAGTGATTATTGATTCGATTCTGGCCATCGGCCAACATAGTTTCAACATTCCCATTCAAGAAAATCAACTGTGTGATTGGTTCCGATACATCGGGGGATTTTGAAACTGACAAATAAATAATTCATGATTCGTGACAGCTGCATTCATTGACGCAGATTGGTCACGTGTAAAGCCAGCGCCCACTTTTTCCAGCCAAACTGGTTATTTGGCGCCAGTTTTTGAAAATCGGAAAAGTTTGGCGCGTAGCTGGCTTTGTGTGAATGAGCCAGGTCTGTACAGCCAGTGTATCGTGTTGCTGCAGTTCCGTAGCCCACAACTTTCCCCGGCCCCGGCGATTTCGGATATTCCGAAACCAACCTCTTCCATCACCACGAAAAGTAACGAGCTGTGGCAAGAGTGCCAGCCCTGCGTACGATGCTGTGTGTTCCCGGCGTTAAACCACAGGCGTGATACTGGGTAGTTTGTATTGTAGTTTATGCTACGCTCCGACGTTCTCTTCCGTAGCCTAACGATTAGGCTACGGAAGAGAAAGTAGGAGCGTAGCATAAACTACAAACTACCCAGTAAACATCACGCCCGTGGTTAAACGGCCATATTAATATCGCCGCGGGAACACACAGCATCGTAAGCAGAGCTACAAGAGTGCAAGCATGAAATCTTTATTCACAGTTCCTCCATCGTACTTCGTATGACTGCTTTATTGAACCGTATACCAAGAAGTGGACGAGTGTGGTTTGCTAACGCTGAATGTTAACCTTACGATCACTGTTTCAACTGGGACCACAGGCGACCCAGACACTATTAATTAGCTTATTATTGAGTTTTTCTCAGTTTTTCTCTATCAGTTCCTCTCCTTTTCTTCATCACAGTCCCTGTATGGATAGAGGGACTGTGTCTTCATGCTCTGACTGATGAGAGTATATAAAATAAACGGTTATATGACCTAACCCAGCCTCTTGACTCTTTATTCATTTTACAGCCCATTACAAGGACGTTTATCTCTAATATACACATCTTGTAATTAATTAGTCAACACAACTAATTATGCTAATCCATGGACTTATCAAGGGTCCGTCAACATTGGAAAGATAGAGATGTAAATGAAAAAGGAGCGTTTTAGTAACCTTTCCTATCTTTCACTATGTTGACCAACCCATAAAATCCCTGATAAATCCACGGATTATCATAATTAGTTGTGTTGACTAATTAATTTACAAGATGTATGTATATAAGAGATAAACATCCTTGTAATGGGGTGTAAAAAATATAAAGGAGTCAAGAGACAAGGGTTAGGCTATATATAGTCATTCATTTTATTTACTACGATCAGTTAGTACATGAAGACAAGTGACCAAGCGGCCAATATAGCTCTGCTGTGTTCATGTAGAGAAGAACTATTTTTGACACATGTTGATGAAGAAGGTGGAAATCTTTGATAGCTCAATGCAGTGGCCAGGGAAAAGTGACTAAAATAGCTGCAAAAATACACAATTGAAGATTTCATCATACTTTGAATATATCACATCGGATCATCCCTATGAACATGTCAACGAAAGATATCTGATGAGTAGTTTTTTGAGAATAAAATTTTCTGACCAAAAATGGCAACATGCATTTGCCCCAAAAAACAAAAATTGCAGATTTCATACCTGCATACCAAATTTCAAAGCTGTTAGACCAGTACTTTTTGAGAAACACATTTTTTGACCACAAATGGCAAAAATTGCCCCAAAATACAAAATTACAGATTTCATCAGAAATTCAATATATATTACTTAGCTCATCTGTAGAAACCTTTATACCAAATTTCAAAGCTATCAGACCAGTACTTTTTGAGTAACACATTTTTTGACCAAAAACGGCAAAATTTGCCCCACAATTACAAAATTGCAGATTTCATCATAATTTTCATAAATATCATTGAGGTGATCTGTAGGAACCTGTATACCAAATTGCAAAGCTATCAGATGAGTATTTTGGAAATTCACATTTTTTGACAAAAAATGGCCAAAATTGTCCCCAAAATACAAAATTGTAGATTTCATTATAATTTCAATAAATATCATTCAGTTTATCTGTAGGAACCTGTAGACCAAATTTCAAAGCTATCAGATGAGTAGTTTTGAAAATACACATTTTTTGACCAAAAATGGCAAATATTGCCCCAAAAATACAAAATTACAGATTTCATCAGAAATTCAATACATATTACTTACTTCATCTATAGAAACCTGTGTATACCAAATTTCAAAACTATCAGACCAGTACTTTTTGAGAAATACATTTTTTGACCAAAAATGGCAAAAATTGCCTTAAAAATGCAAATTTGCATATTTCTGCACAATTTGAACAAATCTGAAATAGATCATCCCTAGGGACATATGTACCAAATACCAAAGCTATCTTACAGGTAGTTTTGAAGAAGATTTTTAAAGATTTTTTTACCAAAAATGACAAAAATTGCCTTAAAAATACAAATATACAAATTTCACCACGATTTAAAGAATCTGACTGAAGTCACCCTAAGTAAACTGCATATCAAATTTCAAAGCAATCGGACAAGCGGTTTCAGAGGAGAAGATTTTTTTACCAAAAACACCAAAAAATGCCCCAAAAATACAAATGTGCAAATTTCACCACGATTTGAACAAACTTAAGTGAGGTCACTCCAAGTGAACTGCATATAAAATTTCAAAGCAATTGGACTTGCGGTTTCAGAGGAGAAGGCAATTGTTGACGGACGACGACAGAAGACGATGGAAAATCAACCTATTTGAAAAGCTCCGCGTCCCTGACAGCGGAGCTAACAAGGAGAGGAACTGATCCTGAAAACCGAGAAAAACTCAATAATAAGCTTACTAATAGTGTCTGGGCCGCCTGTGCTATCAATCAACAAACTGGTTTACCAGGGACCCAGATCACATGACCAGGGTCAAAGCACTATCGATTCACTGGTGTCTCCCCATGTATTCGGAGGAATGTGAGGGGAGGGGGGTGTCACTCAAAAAATTGAAAACTTCAGGGGGGCGTTACTCAAAATGTGGAGAGGAAGAAGGGGGGGGTTACTCAATTTTTTTGTGCGAAATAAATTGAAACACCTCTCAGATTGCACCATTGCACACATCCATTTCTCAAAATTTTCAATGCGAGGGGGGGGGCACTCCCCACTCGTGCTCTCCGCCCCCTTGGGTCTACTGAGTTTTACTGGTAAAAGACAAATTGAAAATACCTCTCAGATTACACTAGACTGCACGATTGTACACATCAATATCTCAAAATTTTCACAGGATCTAGGACAAAACTGAACTGTTGTGAATTCATCCTTTATTATCACAGAAACTTGTTTTAATTGACCCCCCCAGTTCATGCACACTGACCATTTTGACAGTTATATAAACATGCCATATTCAGGCTTTTCATTAGAAGCTAGCAGCTAGAGAAATGACACAAGAAGGTCACAGAATTTTCATTCCTGTATATTCATTTGTCTTCAGTCTCAGATGGCAAACAGAACTGTTTTTCAAAAAATGTATTGTCATTGTTTGGTTGTTGAATATTGTGACTTTGTGAACACACCACCGCTAAGTTGAGGAAAGACAGGAGGGTTTATTGCAAAAGGAGAATGTAAACGCCAACGAAGTAAGAATAAAGCACAAGGTGAAACGGCAAATAGAAAGCAGTAAAGGGCATAGAACTAGTGCCCTCGCAGATCTCAAACTAAATACTATCAAAACTTACAATACAAAACAGTCAAAATAGAAGTAGCAAACTAACCTACAATACAATATGAGCAAAATATATGGGAGAGGGCCCCTTCAGTCAAGCAACCGAGCAACAGTCATTGGTGACCTTGGGGTCAAGGTCTGAATGACCTTGATGATGAATCCATCCTGAGAGGCCGCAATGTGGGAAAGGAGTGGAATTCCCGAGAAATGGGGGTCAGGATGGAATCCAAAGCCCGGACACCTGAAAGAAAGGGAAAAAGAGAGGAGGAGACAGGGGATGGTGGTGGGATAGGCTGAGCTGGTATGGCATGAACCCAGCGGCTGAATGAATGAATGAATGAATGAATGGGAGCGATGAGACAAAGGCTTGATTATGTAGTGTCGTGTGCAAACGTAGCTGATTGGCTGGGAAGGAGGATTGATAACAGTCATGGGTAGAAGAGCCGATTGGCTAAGGGGATGACAGTGAAGATGTAAGGAAGGCAGATAGCTAGGTGTAATCACAAAACACATCTGTGATAAAACACAGATTCCACTCAAACACTGATCATGCAAAAAATGTCAAAAAATATCAGTGTTCAATGTCAGTTTTACCGAGTGCAAAATAAAATGAAACTCCTTTCAGATTGCTCAATTAAACACGTCAATTTCTCAAAATTTCCAATACGAGAGGGGAAGCCCCCTCTTGTGCTCTCCCCCTTGGGATGTTCTATAAACAGTTTCACTTAGTAAAAAAATTAAAACACACGGTCCTCTCAGATTGCACCAGACTGCACCATTACACACATCAATATCTTAAACATTTCCATGCAAGATAGGGGATTAAGCCCTTGTAATTTCCCCCTCAGCCTCTCACATGTTCTCCCCCTGTACTTTCAAATTCTGCCCAGTCAGATATCCTGGTGAAAACCCTGTCATAATACCCATCCAAATTAAACAATATACTGTATGGTTAGATACTACGTGAGCTTTTATATCTTTATTTTATTGTGACTTTGAATTTCATTTTGATGGGTTCACCCTTTTTGAACCGTCATGAGATAACTGATGATATAGTCTAGCAGGGTACATCAGGATTTGAAAGGTCTTTACTATTGCTGTATTTTGTAAATTTTACAATTACATGTATTGGTATTTAACTTTTCTAAGTGGGAGGGGGGGGTCAGTCAAAATTTCGGATTTAGAGAGGGAGGTTACTCAAATTATCATGGTTGGCGAGGGGGAGTCACTTGAAATTTCGGAGTTTCAGGTCGTAAATAATGATGGCTCCCTTATATACAACGCATTACAAACTTGGTGACAATTAAAATAAATTTGCACTGCTACTCCATTTGAAAAAAAATTTATAACTGATGATAATCTAGCAGGGTACATCAGGATTTGAAAGGTCTTTACTGTTGCTGTATTTTGTAAATTTTACAATTACATGTATTGGTATTTAACTTTTCTAAGTGGAATCTGTGTTTTATCACAGATGTGTTTTGTGATTACACCTAGCTATCTGCCTTCCTTACATCTTCACTGTCGTCCCCTTAGCCGATCGGCTCTTCTACCCATGACTGTTATCAATCCTCCTTCCCAGCCAATCATCCACGTTTACACACGACACTACATAATCAAGCCTTTGTCTCATCGCTCCCATTCATTCATTCATTCATTCATTCAGCCGCTGGGTTCATGTCCAGTCTTTGGATTCCATCCCGACCCCCATTTCTCGGGAATTCCACTCCTTTCCCACATTGCGGCCTCTCAGTGGATTCATCATCAAGGTCATTCAGACCTTGACCCCAAGGTCACCAATGACCGTTGCTCGGTTGCTTGACTGAAGGGGCCCTCTCCCATATATTTTGCTCATTTTATTGTAGGTTAGTTTGCTACTTCTATTTTGACTGTTATGTATTGTAAGTTTTGATTGTACTTAGTTTGAGATCTGCGAGGGCACTAGTTCTATGCCCTTTACTGCTCATATTTGCCGTTTCATCTTGTGCTTTATTCTATACTTTGTTGGCGTTTACGTTCTCCTTTTTGCTATAAACCCTCCGGTCTTTCCTCAACTTAGCAGTGGTGTGTTCACAAAGTGGGAGGGGGGTCAGTCAAAATTTCAGATTAAGAGAGAGGGTCCAGGTTACTCAAATTCATCATGGTTGGCGAGGGGGAGTCACTTGAAATTTCGGAGTTTCAGGCCGTAAATAATGATGGCTCCCTTATATACAACGCATTACAAACTTGATGACCAATTAAAAAAAAATTTGCACTGCTACTCCATTTGAAAAAAAAAATTGATGTAGGTCTGACAGAAGAAAAAAATTGCAGGATTGACAGGAAAAAAAAATTTGCTCCCATACCCACTTCCTCCTTACCCCCCCCCCCCCCCCCCGAAATCAAATGGTTGTCCCCCTTATAGATTATTGAATACCAGGCTGTTGATATGCTCGTGGACTGAAATCCACCAGCAGACATATCGACCTGGGTTTGGCAATATGACATTAAACTGGTCCAATAATCATTTCCATTCAAGGTAATCCATGTTTTTGAATTTCGACACAGGCTCATCATTGCCTAAAATGATTGTCAGCCACAAATTTCATCATGCAGTTGCATTTTTCGGTGCGCCCTTTGGGCGCATACCTTTAATAAGCAGACATATTTTTCAGCACACCTAACTTTAACATATAAGGCATACATTCAAGGCATAAGTTCAATATTTTTCAGCGTGCTCTTCAAGCGCATTACTTTAATATGTCAGACATTTTTCAGCACGCCCTTCCTGTGCATGACTTTAAGATACAAGACATATATATCAGAGATATCAGGATGTTTCATATTTTTCTCCGCACCCTTTGGGTGCCATACTCTAATAAATCAGAGATATATGCCAGAGATACCTTGATGTTTGCTAAGTGAAAGTGTACCGTTATGAAATCTGCATTTCATATGAAAAGCATGACAAATTCCTGATACTTTTCTATTCTCTCTATGAGAATTCAGTATGAGAAAGCAACACGCACAAATATTTCACAATATATATTTGATACAGTGACTTATTTTAGAGATAGAAAAATGACAAGATATCTTTCATTCTCATTGATGCAACTGTTTTCCTTTGTGTCTCAGGTTTTCTGTAGAATGATGCTTTTTTATGACCAAAATAACAGTTAAAAAAGGCACTTTTTTCATTATAAGCTGTGGTGCTTTTATGGTTTCAATGTTACAAGAAAAGGCCATCTCAGAGACTCAATGCATACGTCAGATTTGGCTAAAATGCCTCTCTATGGCTCCTAAGGGGATTTAATTGGATGGCTGGCAAGTCTTAACACCCATCAAAAATTTTTGATTTACTGCTTTTTCCTCTTTGATATTAATGATTGACATCCATTCTGTACAACAGTTCAGGACATCTGGTTAAGCATAGAAAGTGTGAAATACATTCACAGCTCTATTCAAAATGTACTGTATTCAAACTTTAAGATTGACACTTTGAAATTCCAATCTTACAACTGTCATGTCAACAATTTCATTAAAACAGAATAAAACACAGAATGACTGTTAAAATATGAATGTATGTAAAATATATATATATATATATATATATATATATATATATATATATATATATTTGGCAGTTTTTTGTCCAGTTTTGGCAGTTTTTTGTCCATGGTAGTAAATCGGAAGATGTTCCTGGCCAAGGGAATAATGGTATCAACCGAAGACAGTAGACCACTTGGATCATGAAGTAGGGGGCCAGAAAGCTGCCATGCAGCTGCCATGACCACAAGGCGATCTTTGTTGGGGGGAGGGTCCAGAAGGGGTGTTCCCCCTTCCAGCCGAAGGCCGGAAACCCTAAGGGACCGTTCAGTTTTTACGGCCTGGGGCGGGGGCAAAATCTTGTCACTGGTGTTCAAAAAAATATAGACCCCCTGCTACATCAAATTTACCTGCACGGTTTGGATTTGAACTCCGGTACACGGCGCACTTTACTCGTGTACGTAGCAGAGATGCCAGTGCACAAACTTCTCAGCCACATCCATGCAAACGTCTGTTAATTAGGACGACTGTAAGGCAATTTTTAACTTCATTTCCATAGACAACTTATGTCCATGGACATTGTATAAAGTTAAACTTTGTTGGAGTGGTTCGCCAAAGGCAGCCCTCCAGTTAAGAGGGTCATGGGCCATTCCGTAAAGTCAACTTTATTCTAGTGGGCCACCAAAGGTGGCCCGCCGGTAAAGAGGGTCGATCATGGCCATTGCATAAAGTAAACTTTACTGGACAGGGCCGCTGAAGGCGTCCACCAGTTAAGATGGTCATGGGGTATTACAAAAAGTCAATTTATTGTAGAGGGCCGCCAGAGGCGGCCCGCCAGTAAAGAGGGTCGATCATGGCCATTGCATGAACCTAATTGGAGTGGGCCGCCAAAGGCGTCTGCCAGTTACGAGGGTCAAGGGTAATACATAAAGTATATTTATTGTAGTGGGCCGCCAAAGACGGCCCGCCGGTAAAGAGGGCTGATCATGGCCATGGCATAAAGTGAACTTTATTGTAGGTATTATGTCTTTCAACATGTGGTGACCCCCCCTTTCCTACCAGTGAAAAAGCGATAACCCCCCCCCCCCCCCTTCGCGGATTCCAAAATTACGATGACCCCCCTGGATTTTGCCCTCCTCCCCCCCCCCCCGGGGTCGTAAAAACTGAACGGTCCCTAATGAGCTAAAATTCACTTTTTACAGCTCACAGTCACATGAATTTCTAGTATTTTCAGGAGAATTGTCTGCAGTGTTCGAGGACAATTTGTGTTCATATCATAAAAGCCATTTTCCTTGGAGATTAGGCCTAATATGATAATTCATAATTAAAAATGATAAAATGTGGTAATGTTGATGATATTTTCAACAAAGAAAACTAAAGTCTTAGAATCTCAGAATGTCAATGCTTTTAGGAGGTAAACTATAATAATTCACTATTATTAATGATATAAATGTGATATTGTAGATGATAGAGTTACATCTAGACAGGGGATGGGGGATTCCCCTTCTGTTGTAATGTTGGCATCCCAATTAAATTGTCAAGGGGGGACAAGCCCCCCCCCCCCCCCCCCCAATGAAATGGTACCAGTCACAACGTAGAGGTACAAGTAGAACACATGAACTGGTGAAATCCCCCCCCCCCCAGAAATTGTATGGTAAAGGGGAAAAATCCCCTTTGATGATGCCATCCTGGATGAAACTGATATTTTAAGCACAGTAAACAAGAAACGTTTCATGAATGTACAAAGCCTTTTAAAAAGTTAAAAAGTAGCCGGCAAAATCGTGAGAGTAACCGGTCAATTTCGCTAGTTGCCGGCTCTTAATGAATTGCCTTTAAAAGGCTTTGCATCTTTCATATGATTGATTGATCCTCATTACCAAGAACCGATTCCTAAGTTGGTGACTTGTGCGCGAGACCCTGTTGAATCCAGTATTGGATCCTTAGGCTGAAAGGTTAGGTGATGAGTTTAGCCGTTTTACCTCACCATCCACGCACAACAGAATGAAGAGTTGCCCCATCTAAGAGACAGGATCGCCCACATTGAGCCGACTGATCCATTAGCTCAGTTGGTAGAGCAACCAAAATGCATTCGGGGGGTGTGGGTTCGAGTCCCGCATGGGTCACTTTTCATTCTTCAATGTATTTCATATATATATATATATATACCCTTACCGAAATTTTAGGCCTCCCGCAAACTGTTACTGCAAATTTGCCGCAAGCTTTGCAGTAAATTTGCAGCAAACTATTTGCCGCAAATATGCGGGTGGTTCATTTTTCAGATGCAAATTAGGTTTATTGTGAACTTGCTGCAAATATGCAGCAAACTCCCTGCCGCAACGTTGCAGCAAACTCTTTGCAGCAAATTTGCAGCACAATCCTTGCGGCAAATTAATTTGAATGTTACTGAAAATTTGCCGCAAACTCCATACGGCAAATTATTTTATTTGCGCTGACCATTGTTTCTCGTGAAACTGGTATTTCAGAGTTTAGTTGGATAAAACACATCTTGTGCTGTCCACAGTCTGTCAATATATAAATATTATTTATCCAACTAAACTCTGAAATACCAGTTTCACGAGAAACAATGGTCAGCGCAAATAAAGTAATTATAAACAAAAGATGACAGAGAAAAAAGGTTAAATTCAATTGTGGTACAATTTATTTTATATGCCATGTTCATTTCATGCCACATAAGTGTCATGATCATCATGTCAAGATTTTCTTTTGACTTGAGAAGTTTCATGTAACATTTGCGATTTGGCTTTCTGTTCTCTGAATTTCTTGTCCCCTTTAGTGTACCAGCAATGGATTCTGAAAAATATAAATCGTTCAGGGAAGAGTGTAAGTCTTTACCGTTTGACCAAACATTGTAAATTTCATGAAAGAAATCGATAATTATTTGAAAATGAGACAAAATCAAGTTGAAAAATTGAAGCAGAAAATGCATAAATATTCGTGATCGAAATTAAATTAATAATGATTAAAATGTCCGACAGCGGACAACTCGCCGTATGTTGTTTACATACACGACGGCGACAATCTGCAAAAATCTCAGCACTTACTGTAAGTAACTGTGAAATGAAAGTGAATTCAGTATGAATCAGTACTCAACGAAAATTTATCTTTAGGTAAAGATTGCAATACAACGATTACAGAACATAATTATAGCAATCGATGTACAGACGAACGGTAAATTGACTTACATTTCTGAACGGCTCGCAGACGCTGGACGATTCCCGGTCCGGTTGCAGGTCTCACCGTGCTGTGTGTAAATACCGTACTCAGAAAATATAGTCGGCATCTTTACTGCCGCTCGCGTTCACAAATTTAGAACTCTGTCCCTGGTACCGTATACACGTTTTTGCAACTATGTGATATCATTTGGCTGGCGATTCCATAGAAAGATCACGAAATTGTCCACTAGAAAACTCCCTGCTCACAAGTACGCAGCCGACACTGGCCGATGGTACTAAAATCTAACTTCGCGCCGATCAAGCCTCATGACGATAACGGAAGTGCGATCTATAAATCATTACGCGATTGATAATGTAGTCCCGTTTTTAAATGCTGGAATTGACTCTACATCTGCACCAATCCGTTATATTTCATACTTAATATAGCATTTAATTTATTAGTTTAATGAAAATGGTTATTTTTATCATAGAAAGACTAAAACGAGAGTAAAAATTCTTTCAGCACGAAGAATCAATATCAATGCGCGAACTGACCTTGATGAACCGTGACCGGAGAGTGTAAACATGTCGGCTGCTCGCAGCTGATACACAGGACGTGTTGGACGTTGGTGAAGCGGCGCTTTGAATTTTCGTACAGCGACTCGGGATGGAGTGTAATCCTAAACCTCAAATTTGTGCTCGGCAATATAACTCTAACGCTGAAAACATGGACAAAAGCCTTTTACCTCGACCCATGTTATCAGAAGGCGAGATTTTGTCAGCGGCATCGATGGGACAGACTGTAAGCTGCAGTGCATTGTACGTACCGTATACATGTACTATATTGATGGGATGAATACTGAATAGCTTGGAGCACAGCCACTACTCTGCTTGGAGGTAGTAGCGGAAACATTACTGTACAGATTTGCAGTAACAAAAGTCTACGACGTGTCCTTACAGACCATCATCAAACGCACATTTCGTTCGAAACTGTTTGCATTTTGGTATCATTCGCAGAAAATACAGGGTGTAACTTGCAAGACAGACAAGTCCCTGTTTCAAAAATTTGTTTCCCTAAAAATTCAGTTTTCGATCCAACCATAATTTACCCAACCAGATTGTCAAAGGGTACTTTTATTACATCATGTCACTACAGTATATACTATAGATGCACTCTTATACCCATGCAATGCTTTCACCAGCATAACTGAAGCTGTTCATTATCTAGCATTACCAGTTATAATTTAAAAAGTGGATTGTCTGTTATGAAATAAATGAACATAAAACAATGAAAGATCAATTTTATGTTGCTTACACATGACTGGTCACGAAGTGCAACAGTACTCAGTGTGTAGTGTGTACTCCCTGGTAATGAAATAGTGGGAAATATGTCAATCATGTGTTGCTGCATATTTGCAGCAATAATCTGGTTTGCCGCAAATTTGCAGCAACTTAGTCGTTTACCGCAAATTTGCTGCAAACTGACTTAAGGGTTTGCAGGAGGGTCACATCTACCTGCAAACTTCTGCAACTCCTTCCTGCAAGCTATATGCTTGCTGTATATTTGCAGCAAACTTACGGCAAATTTGCAGTAGAAATAATTTTCGGTAAGGGTAGTATATATATATATATATATATATATATATATATATATATATATATATATATATAATATATATATATATATATATATATATATATATATATATATACCACTCATGGTCATGTGACACATTCTTCTCACCGTATGTTTATTATCGCAACACCAGTTGTTCTTATGCAAATAAGTAAACCATTACGGTTCATTGATATGGAAATTAGTAAACCTTACAGTTTAATGAATAGACTTCATTATCATATGAATACAGACGTAAGGTTTACTACTTTCCATATCAATGTACGCGTAAAGGTTTACTTATCTACATACAAACGAAAATAAAACATCTGGCAGATTGTACACATGGCAACTTTTAATGAACTAGCGAAATTACATTTCAATGACAACTTATCACCGTGTTGATTTTGAATGAAAATATGGCCTGATGAACTTGTATACGAGGTTATTAAACGTAATGGTATCTGACGAGCAGCACGGAGAATGGTACTCTTCAACATTTGCATCAACTTTTGTCACAGGTTGTGGGATTGTAAAGCGTTAGACACGGTTTTCTGCAGGAAATTGCTGATACACAGTGTACGTGCGAAATTCTTCATAAGGACGATGACCAGTGCATTCTTTAAATAGTTGTTCATCGAAGCCCTTATTCATACAAAGAAGTTGCTCCAGCAACCTGAATTTAATGAAAATAATCAATAATTGAAAAATATTGCCGTCGAAAAGGAATGACATTTGAGCGGAAAGTAATGGAATCCCACACTTAAACTCCATTCAAATGACAACACTCAGCGGGCGGGGTAGACTTACTGCATCAAACGTTTCAAATGTTATCATGTCATATTAAACTGACCTTTCAAAAACACGATGGAAGAAACAATAACGATAACGGTCACGCCGGGAAAATGTAAGAAAATAATTGAAACTAACCTGCCCGAATGGCCGATATGATATCCAGATATTCCACACATCTACAAATGAATATTTCGCTGCTTTTAACTTGAGTTGTTTTAAGTTTCTCGCTTCGGGTACGTCCCCATGCATCCGACACTGATACGCCTGATCCGGTAGACTTGCGTGTATTTTGAAGTACACGAGATCCTTGCATTTCAGTCAATTGTGCACTGTTCACGGCAGCAGGAAATCTTTCACTTTCATGTTTGTCGTTAGGTAAAATCCTCTCTGTCATCCAGTGGTATAGCGTTATCAAACTGCGAGCAAACCGTTCCACTTCGCTTGATTACATTGTGTCGGAGATATACAAGTATAGGTCCATACTGGTGGCGTGGCCGATGCACAGTGACATGCACATGCATCATACCACGTGGCAAATTGATATGCACCTGGATCAGTGCAGTCGGTTTGTTAGCCAATGAGAAAGCTGTATTAAACTATCTATTGTGTCAGAATCTCCCGTCAATCCCTAATGACACCAGGTGTTTTAAGGCGCAATGCAAATTGATCATTCTGATAGCACCGCACAACTAGGTCATGATATTTTTCAAATTTTCTCTTTTTTCGTGGTATAAGTAGGTAATTGTACAGGTTCTCGTGTGTTTACAATTCTAAACCTCACGGCTTTAGCTGGCAAGTTGTGCCAGCTAAAGCCGTGAGGTTTAGAATTGTAAACCCACTCGAACCCGTACAATTACCTATACATATATATATATATATATATATATATATATATATATATATATATATATATATATATATATATATATATATATATATATATATATATATATATATATATATATATATATATATATATATATATATATATATATATATATATATATATATATATATATATATATTATAACCGTACTCTCTGTGCCCAAGTTCAGAGGTTGCCATAAAGCCATTATGGGGATAACAGGGAGGGCACATATTGTATACATTTTGTGTGTGTATGTATATATATATATATATATATATATATATATAATATATATATATATATATATATATATATATATATATATATATATATATATATATATATATATATATATATATATATATATATATATATAATTTATGTCCACCTTTTTTGCTCACGTGTTGACACACGTGGGCATATGTCGCAGCGATGTCTGTCTGTCTGTCTGTCTGTCTGTCTGTGTACTCAATATCTCAAAAACGGCTCATCAGATCAGAATCAAATCTGGTACATAGATTTAGTTTGCAAATGGCAAGAACTGATTAGTTTCTGGGGGGTGTGGCTTTCTTACTTTTTGCTCATTTGCATAATTAATGATTTTAGAAAAAACTCATATATATTGACAACGACCACACACAATTTGATGAGATTCGCTACAAATGTTGATCACACCAAGATATATCAGCTTTGAAAGATATTAAGGGGTTACGTGAAAAATAATTACTAATTTGCATGTTTAATGAAATTTCCTAATTAGGAGTATATATCTGAATTTACTTGATCAAAATTGACGAAACTTGGTATGCATATTGAAGATACTATGATTTCACCTTATTGAAAGTCATTAAGCATTTTTACAACATCCAAATCCCAATTTGCATATTTAATGAATTTTTGAAATTAAGGATATATATTTGAAGTTACATGACCGAAATTGATGAAACTTGCTATGTGCATTGAAGATACTATGATAGAACATTATTAAATGTAATTCAGCATTTTTACATCAGCCAATTCCTAATTTGCATATTTTATGAACTTTCCTAATTAGGGGTATTTATCTGATTTGACGAGACCAAAGTTGATGAAACTGGCTATGCACATTAAAGATACTATGATAGAACATTATTGAAAGTCACTAAGCATTTAAACTTCAGCCAATTCCTTATTTGCATATTTAATGAACTTTCATAATCAGGGATATTTATCTGTATTGACTAAACCAAAGTTGACAAAACTTGCTATGTACATTAAAGATACTACGATACGACATTATTGAAAGTCATTAAGCATTTCTACTTCATCCAGCTCCTAATTTGCATATTTAATGAATTTTTGAAATTAGGGATATATATTTGAATTTACATAACCAAAATTGATGAAACTTTCTATGTACGTTAAAGATACTATTATGTAGGCTAACATTATTGAAAAGCATTATATATAAGCATTTTTTCTTCAGCCAATTCCTAATGTGTGTATTTAAGGTAAAGGGCGACGAATTCGGACGCACACATGCTTTAGAACATTTCTGCGCAGATTTCACTCCAGCCTGCCGCAAATGGGTTATTTTGTAGCGCATGTATTTAACATCACCTGTCATTGTTGAAATTGCACTTTTACCTAATTTTTTGACCCAGTCTCTTAGAAATACATGTGACCTTTAACCTTGTCATATTTTGACCCCCTAGGAAGCTGGTTTTTACTCAATATGAGCGCAAAATTAACATTTCTCTCCCATTTACATGGCGCATATTACCCATTCACCTGGAGATATTTTAAAAAGAGCGTGGTGACAGCCTTTTATTAAAAGTGTAAACTAAATGGTATTATGTCAGGAAGTTTTGTCAAAATGACACCATTCAAAGCGACAGGAAGAAAGTTCGAAAATTATGTAGTGATAAAATTTCGATATCGTCATTTTGTAATCGATACTTATGTTAAAATTTCTTTACAAACATCATGAAAACTATACATTCGATAGATACGGATCTTAATTCTTGGTATTTATTAAAATTAACTCATTTGCTAAGCGTTTTATAATTGCTTTCTTTAGTTTAAGTGAATTATATCATTTTTATTTATTTCTAACGGCGCCATTTTAACGTCCGTTTCCATGGAAACGAGCGTGGTGACCCCCATTTTTTATTTTATTTTTGCACTTGCACAACTTCCAAGAATATTTGTGCAAAGTTTCAAGAAAATGACACCACAACCTAATTTTGACGTAATTCGTAGTACTTCACCTTAATTAACTTTCCTAATAAGGGATATATACTTGGATTTATTTGATCAAAGTTGGCATTACATGCTATGTACATTGATGATTATACCAGGTTATACCAATATTGGAATCATTTCGCACTTAAGTTTTCATGTCAGCTGATGTATAGTTTGCATATCTAATGAGCTTTCAAAGTTTGGAATATATAGTTTGAAGGACTTGACCAAAGGCAATTAATTACACTTGCAACATAAAGTGGTGATACAATGATAGCAGTCAAAGAAATCAATTATTTTTATTTCAGCTAATTACATATTTGAATACTTAATGACCTATAGAGTTAATCTGTGGTGAATATTGTTTATTATGTTGATCATAATTATTTCAATGAAGTTGCAAACAAGTGGCAAAGGTTCAAATTTACACATAAGTGCAATATATAATGAAACAAGTGAGCATTTACAGTTCATGTCTGGTGTTTTACAGTTGTCATGTGCGGGGGGGGGGGCAGGTGTCACCCTGTTTTCAAAATTTGGAATGGGGGGGGTCAGCCACTTTCTGACATCGGCAAAAAATAATCCACCACACACAAGTAATATGATATTTGTAGGTCAAAGGTTGTGTAAGGTCTTTGCGATCAGCGCAGTATCATACACACTCACCTTCACCTACAGCATGCATGTACCACAGTACGTGATGCTACCCACAATTCCCCTTGATTTGTTTACTCAGACATTTTTTGCTAAAGGCTTTTTCAATTTTATCAGATTCTCAATTATTGATTATGTTTAAAATTCAAGAGTATAATTGAATGAGAAGTTGATGTTTGAAGGTGCTAAAAATTGCACACTTGTCAAGATAAAGTTATCAGATACTAAGATGGTCTCATCATACCACCTGTCAGACATGCAAATTTCCTTTGTTACGAACATTAAAAAAAATCAATACTCTTTCTTTTGCCAACACATATGCAACTTATTCCCCTAGTTTCCTTGAAAATATTGTGTCATTGGCTGTCAAAAATCTATGTCAACAAAATTACAAAATTGCTATATCCTCCACGGAAAAGGGGTTTATCTTCTCATTATTGTCAGTGAGAAATCAGAAAATTATGATTATCAGAACTATGTTGCCAGAATTTTGAAATATGGACCGAGTTCAATTCTGTGTACAGAAGAAATTTGCTTCAGTTCAGTGAGTGATCTCCGTTACAGATCATGGAGAATTGTGGGTAGCCTCACTTAATACGCTGCATGGTAGGGTCCACAGGTGCAGAGCAATTAACACCCAAATTATGATGTGGTTGTAACACATGGGGCAGCGAGACATGCACCTGTGATACTAGTTCTTGATTTCAACAATTACTAAGTACTCCACCGATTTGACCGTGGTAAACGTACACAGAAGCATCCGAACTACTGGTAAGCCATGAACGAAAGGGTAATTTGTCTGTCAAGCAACTATTACGCATAAATAGTAGATGTAGATCTACATGATGACATTATGTCGACTATAAGGGATCCCTAACCTGCCCCAGGTCACCCTCCTAATGCCCTGTCAATATCATATCGTATCGCTTAAAGCAGAAGACAGTTGTCTATGCTGAAAGTCATTATTGAATAGCATATAACTGCACAACTCCGTTCGCTAAGCGACGATCGGAACTCCGTACCCGTTCACAGTCCCTCTATCTAGTTTTGGAATAACTTATACATCCAACCACAGTCACCTGTGGTCTATTTCTGCTCTGCATCTATATATGTGCCCAATAGACGTGTGTACATCATATGCCTGAGAAGAAAGGAAACCAAATGGCACAACATTCGAGTCACCTCTCATCGGTAGGTGGCGCCAACGTCAGTAAAGTGGAGAGTGGAATATATAGACAACAGGTGACTGCATGTGCATCCAACATACTTTCGCTACGAGGGTCCATGGTGCTACAGTGAGTACCACGTGCACGGGGGTTAATGCTACAGAAACTCGTGTTTATGAACACACCACCGCTAAGTTGAGGGAAAGAGAAGAGGGTTTATTGCAAAAAGCAGAACGGAAACACCGACAAAGTATAGAAATAAAGCACAAAATGAAACGGCAAATATAAAGCAGTAAAGGGCATAGAACAAGTGCCCCAATCTCAAACTAAGTACTATCAAAACTTACAATACAAAACAGCCAAAATAGAAGTAGCAAACTAACCTACAATAAAATGAGCAAATATATGAGAGAGGGCCCCTTCAATCAAGCAACCGAGCAAAGGTCATAGGTGACCTTGGGGTCAAGGTCTGAATGACCTTGATGATGGATCCATCCTGAGAGGTTGAAATGTGGGAAAGGAGTGGAATTCCCGAGAAATGGGGGTCAGGATGGAATCCAAAGCCCAGACACTTGAGAGAATTAGGGAAAAGAGAGGAGGAGACAGGGGATGGTGGTGGGATTGGCCGAGCTGGTATGGCATGAACCCAGCGGCTGAATGAATGAATGAATGAATGGGAGCGATGAGACAAAGGCTTGATGATGTAGTGTCGTGTGCAAACGTGGCTGATTGGCTGGGAAGGAGGATTGATAACAGTCATGGGTAGAAGAGCTGATTGGCTAAGGGGACGACGATGATGATCTGTAAGGGGAAGGCAGATAGCTAGGTGTCAGTTAAAACACATCTGTGATAAAACACAGATTCCACTTTATGAACACACCACCGCTAAGTTGAGGGAAAGAGAAGAGGGTTTATTGCAAAAAGCAGAACGGAAACACCGACAAAGTATAGAAATAAAGCACAAAATGAAACGGCAAATATAAAGCAGTAAAGGGCATAGAACAAGTGCCCTTGCAGATCTCAAACTAAGTATCAAAACTTACAATACAAAACAGCCAAAATAGAAGTAGCAAACTAACCTACAACCAGGTATGAACTGAAAATGCTCACGTGTTTCATTATATACCGGTTATGTGTAAATTTGAACCTTGGCCACATGTTTGCAACTTCATTGAAATTATTATGATCAACATTGAACAATAATCACAGCAGATTAATTCTAAAAGGTCATGAAGTATACAAATATGTAGTTAGCTGAAATAAAAATATTAAAGTTCTTTGACTGCTGTCATTGTATCACCATTTTATATAGCAAGTGTAATTACCATTGGCCAAGTCCTTCAAGCCATATATGCCGAGCTGTGAAAGCTCATTAGATATGCAAATTATAAATTAGCTGACATAAAAATGTGAAATGACTTTCGATATTGTTTTAACCTGGTATAATCATCAATGTACATAGCATGTTTTGCCAACTTTGATCAAGTAAATCCCTATATATATCCCTCCTAATAGGCAAAGTTCATTAAATATGTAACTCAGGAATTGACTTAAGTAAAAAAACTTAATAATTGTCAATAATGTTGTATCAGGGTATCTGCAATATATGTAGCAAGTTTTGTCAACTTCGGTGAAGTCAATTCAGATATATATCTCTAATTAGGAAAGTTCATTAAATATGCAAATTAGGAATTGGCTGAAGAGAAAATGCTTAATGACTTTCAATAATATTGTATTATAATGTCATTAATGTACATAGCAAGTTTCATCAATTTTGATCCAGTCAATTCAGATAAATATCCCTAATTATGAAAATTCATTTAATATGCAAATTCGGAATTGGCTGAAGTAAAAATGTCTTTTGACTTTCAATAATGTTATATGAAAGTATCTTTGATGTATATAGCAAGTTTCAACAACTACAATCAAGTTAATTCAGATATATATCCCTAATTGGGAAAGTTTATTAAATATGCAAATTCGGAATTGGCTGAAGTAAAAATGCTTAAAGACTTTCAAAACTGTTGTATCATAGTAGCTCCAAATACATGTGGCAAGTTTCATCGACGGCGGTCCAGTCAATTCAAATATATATCCCTAATTTATAGCAAAGTCTTCATTAAATGTGCAAATTGGGAATTGGCTAAAGTTAAAAACGCTTAATGACTTTCAATAATGTTAACTAATAGTATCTTTAATATACATACCAAGTTTGGTCGATTTTGATCGGGTCAAATCAGACATATATCCCTAATTAGGAAAGTTCATTAAATATGCAAATTAGCAACTGTCTTTCATGTAACCCCTTAATGGTTCCCACTGCAGATATATCTCGATGTGATCAACATTTGTAGCAAATCTCATCAAATTGTGTGTAGTCGTTTTTAATGTATATCCATTTTTTCTAAAATCATTAATTATGCAAATGAGTAAAAAGTATGCAAGCCACACACACCAAAATCTAATCAGTTCTTGCCATTTACTGACTGAATATATGTACCAGATTTGATTCTGATCTGACCAGCCTTTTTTGAGATATCGGACCAACAGACAGACAGACAGACGGACAGACAGACAGACAGACAGACACACGGACACACAGACAGACAGACAGACAGACATCGCTGTGACATATGCTCACGTGTGTAAACACGTAAGCAAAAAATTCATTTAATATGCAAATTAGGAATTGGCTGAAGTAAAAATGTCTTTTGACTTTCAATAATGTTATATGAAAGTATCTTTGATGTATATAGCAAGTTTCAACAACTACAATCAAGTTAATTCGGATGTATATCCCTAATTAGGAAAGTTCATTAAATATGTAAATTCGGAATTGGCTGCAGTAAAAATGCTTAATGACTTTCAAGAATGTTGTATCATAGTAGCTTCAATACATGTAGAAAGTTTCATCAACTTTAGTCCAGTCAATTCAAATGTATATCCTTTATTAGCAAAGTTCATTAAATATGCAAATTAGGAATTGGGTGAAGTTAAAATGCTTGATGACTTTCAAGAATGTTAAATTATAGTATCTTCAATATACATACCAAGTTTGGTCAATTTTGATCAAGTCAAATCAGATATATATCCCTAATTAGGAAAGTTCGTTAAATATGCAAACTAGCAACTATCTTTCATGTCACCCCTTAATGGTTCCCACTACTGATATATTTTGGTGTGATCAACATTTGTATCAAATCTGGTCAAATTGTGTCCAGTCGTTTTTAATGTATATCTGTTTTTTCTAAAATGATTAATTATGCAAATGAGCAAAAAGTATACAAGCTACACCCACCAAAAACTAATCAGTTCTTGCCATTTGCTAACTGAATCTATTTCCTACATTTGATTTTGATCTGATCAGTCTTTTTTGAGATATCGGACCAACAGACAGACAGACAGACAGACAGACAGACATCGCTGCGACATATGCTCACGTGTGTGGACACATGAGCAAAAAATGGATAAAAGTATTATTTAAAGGCATACATCACCACAATTTGAACATTTCTGACCATTTAGTTTATCTGTAGGAACCTGTACACAAAATATCAAAGCTGTCAGACGAGCGGTTTTGATGAAATAAAGTTTTGACCAAAAATGACAAAAAAATTCCTTAAAAATACAGATTTGCATATTTCAATGAATGACTGATTCACTTTTACAAGCCCTAAAGGCTGACTCGGGTTACAAGGAGAAGCATAGTGAGGAATGAGAGTTACATGGAGGTCGACTTAAAATATTAGGTGTTAAATTTTGGCATGAATTACATGCCATAAATGAGCCATGGGGACAGATATTTGGATTGAAAACTTTTGCAATGCAGTTTTTATCTACTCAGTAGCTGCAGCTGGGGCTCATCATTAATGTACAGTTTTCACCATCTTGTCTTTTTGAAACTTGATACTCTGTCAATAATTGACCATGATACATCAAAATCCTGTTCCTTGTTCTTGAGAGACCAAATAAACTTTGATAGTTCGTTACTGTTCTCATACTTTTTGTTAGTGACGATAGCATGTGATCAGCAAAGCCCGCCTAAATGGACGTCTTATCAGTGAGGCATTGAGTTTGTGCAACATAAAGCAAGCAATGTAATCCTCGTATATCAGAATAAAAGCTACACATAATGCTGACAAATCTACACTGTTAAGCAAACGATCTGTTGTCAGCAAAACATATTATTTATCAAATTTCAATACCACCAAGAATACGGTAGTTAATAATAATAATAATAATATTTTTATTGCTTGCTTGTAAATATAGGATTTACATCACATTTGTGGCAATAAAAGTCTGATACAAAAAAAGTTAAAATTTTCTTCAATAAAGCTAAAGTATTACAGTATAATAATAGTAGCTAATAATAAATATAACTAGGTATTTCTTTTGTTTATATAAAGTAAAAATATAATCTGCAAGTTGTTCATTAAAAGATAACTCTTGTTTTGTTAGTAGAGAAATAAGCTGATTTTCAGTATCGTCGTTTGGGAAATTGATTTTACTGAAAAAGTACTTTCTTTGGACTTTGTATTTCTGACAGACTAATAAAAAGTGTGTTTCATCTTCAATACTGTTGGTGTTACACTGATTGCAGTATCTTTCAGTAATTGGGGTTTTTGGAACAGTGTGTCTCCCTTTTTCAATTGCTAGATCATGATTGCTAATGCGAAGTTTGGTGAGCAATTTTCTTTTCTCACCTTGCAACTGTGTTAAGTAGGGTTCTAATCTAAAATTACGTTTTATTTTGGCATACATTCTTAGTTTACTATTTTCATCAGTGATCAACTTTTTCCAAAAGACTTCATAATTGTTTGTTAAATTTGTTTTCATTAAACCAGTTTAACTTTGTGGTGTTAAGTATGGAGCTTTATCAAGGAGAAAGTCCATTCCATTGTCTTTAATTAAAGCACTTAAACAGTTAAACAGTTAAACCAGGATCTATTGTTAGTGTTGTTTACCATTTGCTCCAGAAAAGCTTCTTTAGCAAGATTACAATGTGGCAGTTGTACGATATGAAGCCAGTGTTTAACAATATTAAGTTTGATCTCAAGTAGAAGTGGGAATTGTCCTAGTTCACTCCTCACAGCGGCATTACAAGCTTGTCTATTACACTGTAAATGTTCTTACAAAATTTGAGGTGAGTTTTTTCAATTGCTGATTTATCCCACTTCTTGTAATCCATGAAATCTTGTCCCCAAATCTCTGAGCCATACAGTAAAACAGGTTTAATGAAAACATTGAATAGATGTAGGGAAAATTTTATCTTTTTGTTGTGCAATAAAACCCTTTTTAAACTATACAAAGATTTTGCTGCTTTATCAGCCAAATTTGTAATTGTGTCACTAAAACTACCATTTGATTTAATTGTCAGTCCTAAGTATGTATAGCTCTTAACAGATTTGATGCATGTACTACCATAGTTAAATAAGTGTTTATCTACCAAAGGAGATTTACTAAAATTAATTGCTTGGGTTTTCTGTAAATTAACATAAAGTTTCCAATTGGAGCAAAATGTGTGTAGTGTATTTAACTCCCTTTGCAAACCTTCTTTTGAAGTAGAGATTAAGACTAGGTCATCATGAGTGCAGCGTAAAATAATGAGTTAACTGGGGTATTATTCAACACTGGTGGTTGAGTATTTACTTTGTCTAGATTTGTTTTCAAGTCATTGACATATAAATTGAACAGACTAGGACTTAGAACACAGCCCTGTTTTACTCCTTTTTCAACTTTCAGGCTGTTTCAGGTAGTTTGAAATGATACATCCAAACCCAATGAGAAATCATCCTACAACCCTATGTAAATGAGAAATCATCCTACAAGGGTAAGACCATTCTAACGATTGCCAGATACTTGAAACTTAAGTAACACATATAATTACTTTGTACTTGAAGTGTGCATGTGTGTGTTTCAAGCATTCACACAATGGTAAGTCAGGTTACTAGACTTTATATCTACCTAATCATTACATGAGTAATAGGTACCAAACATACTTGATGTGTTCTCATCTACATTCTACACACACACTCACTCATATATATATATCAGTGTTTTCTCTGCATGTTCATTGAAAGGGGCACTTTCTGCCCCATTCATCAAAATTAGGGGGCAGACTTGACATTTTAGGGGGCAGTCACTTTTGATGTGAATTTTGCCTTCCTATGAAGCGCTTTCATTACGGTCGTCACCCAGTTCATTTGCGTCGTCTATGTCGTATGCAGCACATATGCATAAACATCGACATGATGACGTTTGTCAGCTTTTGATGTGCTCTGCTGCTGTCTATCTTCTGTTTAATTGTCACCTACAAGTTTCCCCGACTCAGGATTTGACATCCATGTTCCCTCGGATACGATTCGGTCTGAATTTAGGGGGCTTAAATCCATAAAAATATGCACCGATCCCCATGCGCCGATCAAATGATAGTGTTGCATTGCTATACACGTGCCTACACAATGCTAAAGCTCGAATTTACCCAACTTCCAACATTGATACACACAGTTCGCTGTACTATGCCCTTTGGTCACCCTCATATATCAATATATGTGGACGTCTTTGCTTGCTGTGTTCTGTGCGCGATTTTCGCGCAGTCAGTGACTTTTTCAGGGCAAATAATGACTCGAAATGCGCAATTTGCGCAATCGCGCAGTCGAGAGAAAAACCTGATATATATATATATATATATATATATATATATATATATATATATATATATATATGAGTGAGTGGGAAATTACAGTGCTCGATGCTAAAGCAGAGCGTACTTATAAATAATAATACAAAATTACTTCAAGTAAAAAGTAATGGTATCTGTTACTTAAGTTTCATGCATCTTGCAATCATCAGACAGATGAAGTGAAAGTAATACCAGCTCAACACTCATATATATGTATGATCGGGAAGTACCATTCTATTTATAGGTGGGGTTAAAATTTGATTGATAATATTTTGTTTTGGTGTCGACATTTTGAAACCAACTCCGAGCGTTTGTTTAACAGCGTAGATTTATCAGCATTGATAATGTGCAGTTTGTTTCAAAATGCCCATAACATTGAACTACGTTAACACCCTATTGTCCTTTTTTTTCACACCCATACTTTCCCGTTGGTTGTACAGTTTACCCCTGGATTCTGTTCATCAGTTGGACTTGACGATGCCTTGTGAACAAGGCGAAAGCTTGTCACTGTAAAAACCATAAGTTGATAAGTTGTGTTTTGTTGAGACCATCCAAATTCTAAGATTTATATATATATACACATAAATACACACACACGTATGCTCCCCAGTATGCAGATGTCTTGACAGGACATTATCACTTTATGCCAAGGCAGACAACAAGTTAAAGTTATACACAAATTACTTCAATATCTAAGCCTCTGTTACTTTAGTTTCAAGCATTTCAAGATCATGAAGATTACAGGCTTCCACTTTCCAGATTGCTGTTCCAGTGTCTTGCATACATACATTGTATGCATGGAACCCTATATATGTTTTCAAAACAACAGAGCCTTGTTAAAGTGATATGCCATCATACCAGAATAGACAAGAATCAGTTGACTGACTGATCCTGTTACTGATGTCATTATGTCTGTTCAAAGCCACTGCACTGTTCATGTTATCAAAAGTGAGTAAAGTTAGAAAATGAATTCATAAGCGTATGCTGCATGTATATGTTACTATTAAGTCTTCAGCTCACTTGAGAATTTCAGTTTCACACTTTGAAGAAGGAAGGCCAGCCACACCAATAATTTTTCTCCATTTTTTATTGAAAGTGAAAAATAGACAATTTTTAAACATCAATAAATAAAATTGACACAAAAATAAGTTATAATAACAATAATAGTGATACAGAATTAAAAAAAATAGATATTAGGTTTGCAATAAATTAATAAAACGTGATGTGGTGATGATTGTGGATATGAGTGGACCATTTAGAAAGGCAGGTATAATAACTATGAGATGAACATTTTCATTTGTTCAAGCACAATTGCCTTTCTATCGTTTCAATTTTGTTTTGTGAAACGATAAGTACTATGATTTGAGAAAGTATCAGCTTACATCTGAACATCAATGTGTTTGCTACCTTGGCACTAAACAGACAGGCAAATATACTTTGTGTTCAGTATGCTTTGCAAGTTTCCAACAACAAGTGCAAGTTCTCAGAGCCAGTTTTCGTGATATGTGATACAAAATGTTTGTTCACAAAAATAAGAAACTGGTGGGTAAAAATTGCCTGAGTTTATACAGAATGCCAATGTTCTTCTAAACGTTAGAATTTACTCTCGTAAAGTGTTTTGATGATTTCGATAAAAAGACACTGTGTTAACCTTATTGGAAAGCTCATAATGTAAATTGCAAAAATAATATTAAGGTGGCTTGCTGGTAAGAAAAAATAAAATCAGGATTTTTCTGAAACTTTGTATAGATGTCAACCTGGGGTAGATATGTTAAATAGTAAAATAAAAAAATATGGTCCCCATGCAAATTTTGGAGATATGGCGCCCTCTATATTGTCCCGCGAAAACATTTAGCTGAAATTGGTTAAAATGTTGTATTATTCGATTAACTAGTGTTATTGAATAATAAAACTGAAATAAAGTAAAAACAATTTGACAGATTTTATACAACACAAGTCCCCATATTGTAATATATTAGTTTTGTGGTCTACTTTTTAAAATATCAGAAAATATAGCAACGTTTCCATGAATAGTGCTTTTATAAAAAGAGCAAAGTTTGGCCAAATTTTGATGTTTTCATTACAAATGTCATGATTTGAAATCTACGTTTTCTTTAAACTCTCGTAAATTAAGCCAAACAATATATAGATTTCGAATCAAACGAAAAAAATGGGGGTCACCGCACAATTTTTTAAGATATGGGCATTTTTAATACAAAAAATGCTACACTGAACCGCCCTCTAGCGACAGATCCCTGTTTAGTTTGATATATTCGAAACTTTTTTAATAGGTATTAAATAAAGTTTAGTTCACTTAAATACTGCAAATAATCCCACATTTGTCACACTTAAAACGGGCCTGTTACACAGAGTTTGTTATCTTAGTGTGAACTGTTTTGACAAACCAGATTTGAAAGTCGCACCGCAAAGTAATTGTATTCTATATCGCGACAAAAAGACCACTTCCGGAAAGAATGCTCGCGGAAAGAACGTTCGTACTCATGCGCAGATACGATGCGCAGTACCAATATTCGCGTTACCCGCAAGCTACGTTAAGGACCAGATATGAACTGTAAATGCTCACGTGTTTCATTATATATTGCAGTTACATGTATGTGTAAATTTGAACCTTTGCCACATGTTTGCAACTTCATTGAAAGTATTATGATCAACATAATGAACATAATTCACCACAGATGAACTCTATAGGTCATTAAGTATTGAAATATGTAATTAGCTGAAAAAAATATTAATTTCTTTGACTGCTGTCATTGTATCACCACTTTATATAGCAAGTGTAATTGCCTTTGGTCAAGTCCTTCACACTATATATTCCAAACTTTGAAAGCTCATTAGATATGCAAACTATAAATTAGCTGACATGAAAACTTAAATGCCAAATGACTTCCAATATTGATATAACCTGGTATAATCATCAATGTACATAGCATGTTATGCCAATTTTGATCAAATAAATCCAAGTATATATCCCTAATTAGGAAAGTTCATTAAATACACAAATTAGGAATTGGCTGAAGCAAAAATGCTTAATGCCTTTCAATAAAGTTAGCCTACATAATAGTATCTTTAATGTACATAGCAAGTTTCATCAATTTTGGTCATGTAAATTAAAATATATATCCCTAATTTCAAAAATTCATTTAATATGCAAATTGGGAGCTGCATGAAGTAAAAATGCTTAATGACTTTCAATAATGTCGTATCATAGTATCTTTAATGTACATAGCAAAGTTCGTCAACTTTGGTCTTGTCAATACAGATAAATATCCCTGATTATGAAAGTTCATTAAATATGCAAATAAGGAATTGGCTAAACTTCAAATGCTTAATGACTTTCAATAATGTACTATTATAGTATCTTTAATGTACATAGCCAGTTTCATCAACTTTGGTCTCGTCAATTCAGATAAATACCCCTAATTAGGAAAGTTCATAAAATATGCAAATTAGGAATTCGCTGATGTAAAAATGCTGAATGACATTTAATCATATTCTATCATAGTATCTTTAATGTACAAAGCAACTTTCATCAATTATGGTCATGTAACTTCAAATATATAGCCTTAATTTCAAAAGGTCATTAAATATGCAAATTAGGATTTGGATGAAGTAAAATGCTTAATGACTTTCAATAACGTTAAATCATAGTATCTTCAATATGCATACCAAGTTTTGTCAATTTTGATCAAGTAAATCCAGATATATACTCCTAATTAGGAAATTTCATTAAACATGCAAATTAGTAATTATCTTTCAGGTCACCCCTTAATATCTTTCAAAGCTAGTATATCTTGGTGTGATCAACATTTGTAGCGAATCTCATCAAATTGTGTGCAGTCGTTGTCAATATATATCAGTTTTTTTCTAAAATCATTAATTATGCAAATGAGCAAAAAGTAAGCAAGCCACACCCACCAAAAACTAATCAGTTCTTGCCATTTGCATACTGAATCTATCTATGAGATTTGATTCTGATCTGATGAGCCGTTTTTGAGATATTGAGTAAACAGACAGACAGACAGACAGACACACAGACAGACAGACACACAGACAGACAGACATCGCTGCGACATATGCCCACGTGTGTTAACACGTGAGCAAATAAAATGAGCAAAATATATGGGAGAGGGCCCCTTCAATCAAGCAACCGAGCAAAGGTCATAGGTGACCTTGGGGTCAAGGTCTGAATGACCTTGATGATGGATCCATCCTGAGAGGTTAAAATGTGGGAAAGGAGTGGAATTCCCGAGAAATGGGGGTCAGGATGGAATCCAAAGCCCAAACGAAGGAAGTATGACTGAAGTGAAGGAAAGAAGGAATTGAGAATGATGTTAGTAGAGGGGTTCTCGCACCCAGGGGATCACCGCGGTGGTGATACGGCCTGGGGAGAGGGGGGGTCCCGGGGGACAGGTAAACTGTACGAGCCCGGGTGGAAACATGATGGAACGAAGACGAGGTTCTGGCACCCAAGGGATGACCACGGTGGTGATACGGCTTGGGGGGAGGGGGTCCCGGGGACAGGTAAACTGTACGAACCCAGGTGGAAACATGGATGGAACAAGACAAGGTTCTCGCGCCCAAGGGATCACCGCGAGCGATGAGACATTAAAGGCTTGATGATGTAGTGTCGTGTGCAAACGTGGCTGATTGGCTGGGAAGGAGGATTGATAACAGTCATGGGTAGAAGAGCTGATTGGCTAAGGGGACGACGATGATGATCTGTAAGGAAGGCAGATAGCTAGGTGTAATCACAAAACACATCTGTGATAAAACACAGATTCCACTCTGAGCTTACCCTTCCCCAAGGCGCCCTGCCTTATAATGATGGTAGCATATCCAAGTATCTGTTACGAGCTCAAAGCATGTTCCACTGTCAGACGGGTATTTTGGTGAGCTTGATAGAACCCAATTCCGACTAATTTAATTACGCCTTGAAGTATTTGGCATAGCAGTTAAGTTTGCACGGACACGTCCTTTTCTGTTTGGCAAAGCTTTCTGTAATATTTCATTCAAAGTAGCTTGAATTAATTCATTTTTCAGACTTCTGGATATTTGGTCCGGTGTTAAATATTAATGTTAATCTCACTGTCAATCTGATTACAGTCAGATGCAGAGACAGTAATGTTTACAATGTTTGTTCTTTACCTGATGTTACTTGTTAGTGATAAAGCCACCACTCTGTCAGATGGACCACAAAGCCCCCACTCCGTCAGATGGTTAGAACCACAGCCACCTGCACTCTGTCAGATGGTTAGAACCACAGCCACCACTCTATGTCAGATGGGCACAAAAGAACAAGCAAAGAGGGAAACATATGCCATCTCTGCGTCTAACTTTTTTGTCAGACTGTCTCACGTACAGTACAAGCAATTCAAATTGTGCTGGTTTAACGCTGTACATTTGACAAACAATGTCATTTTGAGGAAAAAATTACAGAACCGTATTAAAGCTCAAAACTTTTCAAAGACAATTTGAGATAAGCTTTCAGCAGCTTTTGAGAATCACCTGCCATGCAGAAGAACTAAGATGGTAACAATCCTTTTTATCTAATCACTATAATTACAAGTAGCCAAGAAAGTCAAAACCAAGAATTCTGCATGAACACAATTTTGCTAAATTGTAAGCTGACTTCCAGTGAAGTTGAAAAGAGCAAGTTTTTGTGAATTTTTACTTCAATTGACAAATTTTTACTTGCAGTACAAGTGCTATTAATTATATTTTTAGATTTTATGAATAAATAGACAACAATGTTGGAAATGGCCAATGATGACCCAACTGTTCATAAAAGAGAACTTACTGAAGATGGTAACAGTCACAGAACAATTACTGAAGTAAGTGTAGCTTTTCTATTAAGGTAGAATGCACCTTGGGGACACATATTCAGACTCTCTGACTTTTACCACTTGTAGGAGTTCATTTTGAAGCTCTAGGTGTAAGAAAATTTTTCCTTTCCTGGAAAATCTTTGGTAATTTGTCTCCCTTGTACCAAATTTTGCAATGTGACCCCTGATTTTTATTGTTGTCAGATTTTGAAAGAGAATTTCTTTGAGGACAGTTTGAGCAAAAGTTTGTCTTTCACTTTTGAGGCTCGTAAGACCTTAAGCATTTTGTAAAATAATTTATTAAACTTGAAATTTTAATTATTCATGGACAACTTAAGAGTACTTAATAGTTATTTATCAACATTGTCACATTTATACTTTTCAGAAAGAAGATTATAGGGTTTTTTTTAAATCTTCATACATTCTACCCCAGTCAGGGATGTTTTTACTACCTTTTGATGCAATTAATCTGTCGTTGTTAAAACATTTTTTACAGTATATGTAAGTGTTGGCATGACTAAAATTCATCAAAATACTCCATACTAAATTTTAAGATTAGGGATTAACAGTAATGATGACCAAACTAGGGGTTAATATAATGGTTACCAGATTAGAGATTAACGGGAATGACAATGAGATAAAAGATTAATGATGACTATTTTTTGGATTAACACTTTGGATGACCAAGGGGATTTTGTATAATGATATCCATGAAGATAAAAAGTAATGAAAAGCAGATTAGGGATTTACACTGATTATAACAATTTAGATTATCAATTAATAGTTATGATGATCTAAATGGGATGAAATAAAATGATAACCAAAAGTGGATTAACTGTAATGATTAGCAGATCAGGGATTATCGGTAATGATAATGAGAAGAGAATTCACATTAATGATAAATAAGCTAAGTATTAACAGTTAAACTGTGCAAATTAGAGATTAACAATAATAGTAATACTATTACCAGACAAACGATTAATAGTTATGATCATGAGATTATGGATTGGCAATAATAATGACCAGAGTAGAGGTTGACAACAAGTTGATAAAGGGCAATGGTTTAAGGGGGATTAACAATACTGACCACCGAACTAAGGATATTAATGATGAGATTTAGAATGAATAAGACAAGATTAGCGATGAAGTGCAATGATAATCAGAAGAGCATTCACATTGATGATGTCAAGATTAAAATTTAACAGTAATGATCACTTGACTAAGGATTTACAGTATCATGAGAATGGGGATTTCACAAAAATGATGACTGGATTAGGGATTATCAGTAATGGTAACCATAAGGGGAATATCTGTAATAATCATTGGAGGGAATTAACAGTAATGATAGATTAAGGATTAAGAGTAATGACAACTAGAAGGGGATCAACATTAATGATGAGCAGATAAATGATTAACAGAAGTGACAACCGGACTCAGGATTAGCAGTAATGATGACCCAATACTCTTGATTGTGTAAGGACCATCCCAAGATGCTTTTTAATATTATTACTTTGTGACTTGAAGTTTTTGAAATTCAATTGTGACAAAGATGAGGAGCAACATATAGCACAGGTATATGCAGCCATATGATTTAACTTTGACATAACTTTGGTGAAATTTACCTTACCATCCATTCACAAAATGCAACAGATAACAATAATGACATGAGGGGCCGTGGATAATTAAAATACGCACACAGTAAACACAATTTCTGTGTTGGGGAGGGAAGGGGGATTTGCTGTATTTCGATTACCATTCGCAAAAATCGCACTACATGATATCGCAATCTCACTACACATTTGTTTTCAGACAGTGTTTCTGCTATATTGTTTGGCTTGTACCAGGCCAGTGCAGTGTGGGGCGCCACCAGCCCTACACCACCATTCTCTTGACATACATGTGGTTCAATGCACATCTAAAATAACATAACAATCAATTAGATACACTGTTTCAATTCATTTCATTCTGATGGTTGTGTCATCGGCAAGTTGGCAGAAAAGGAAAAAGTTAATTGCAGGTGATTCGTCAGATTACAAAGATTTGGTGTGTTACTGCATTGTTACAATTTGTTGCAATTCCATAGCAATGTAATTACCGATTGCATTGCTGATACAGGATGAGACTTGGATTTTCGCACTTCCAAACTTTTGTTGGGTGCGGGGGGGGGGGGGGGGGGGGGGGGGGGGGGGGGGGGGGGGGGGGGGGGGGGGGGGGGGGGGGGGGGGGGGGGGGGGGGGCGGGTGATGCATGGACGCGCGGT